>NC_073386.1:58098528-58133528 GCF_028641065.1 Leucoraja erinaceus | reverse complement strand
ATCCCTAGCATGTAGAATACTAGTGCTAGTGTACGGGGTGATTGGTGGTCGGTCAGCACTTGGTGGGCCGAAGGGCCTATTTCTGTGCTGTATCTCTAAACTAATCTGGGCATGGATCTAAAATTACTGAGTTACCTTAGGGAAAAGTCATTAAAAAACCTCATCTTCCCCCCCCCCCCACTCTCACATCAGTGTGAAGAAGGGTCTCAACCCGAAACGTCACCTATTTCCTTCGCTCCATAGATGCTGCCGCACCCGCTGAGTTTCACCAGCATTTTTGTCTACCTTAAAAAAATCAAATCCTTTCATAGAAACATAGAAACATAGAAATTAGGTGCAGGAGTAGGCCATTCGGCCCTTCGAGCCTGCACCGCCATTCAATATGATCATGGCTGATCATCCAACTCAGTATCCCGTACCTGCCTTCTCTCCATATCCCCTGATCCCCTTAGCCACAAGGGCCACATCTAACTCCCTCTTAAATATAGCCAATCAACTGGCCTCAACTACCCTCTGTGGCAGAGAGTTCCAGAGATGCACCACTCTCTGTGTGAAAAAAGTTCTTCTCATCTTGGTTTTCATTCCACTCAGTTCATATTTAAATGAACAGTGTTAGCAATTGTTTGGAAAATTAATATTAAAAAATAATATTCAATGTTAACAATTTTGATGACAAGTTTAGAGGTAGCAAAGAGTTAAAGGGTTGATCAGAACCCAATTACAGCTCAAAATATGAAACTCTTCCTACATGTTCTAAAAAATAATATCTTTGTCTAGAACTAACCATTCTAAAGCCCTGACTATAAAAATGTGGGTTGGTGATAGCTTGTTAGATCAGAAGGCAACAATTCAATGCAGGCTTCAAGCACCATTTCAGCAATACCAACACATGTCAAATCAAAAGGTTTGTAAACACGGCCAAGGGGTTGATAATTGAATAGTTCATTAGCCAGAGGTTCAATTCTGACCTTTCTCACTGGCTGTGTGGAGTTTGCACGACCTCAAAATGTCACCCATTCCTTCTCTCCAGGGATGCTGGCTGTCCCGCTGAGTTACTCCAGGATTTGTGTCTATCTTCGATTTAAACCAGCTTCTGTAGTTCTTTCCTACACATTCTCCCTGTGACTGTGTGGGTATCTTCTGGGTGCTCCAGGTTTCCTCCCACTTCCCAAAGCTGTTTAAGTGGCCTGTGTAAACCACCCTTAGAATGTTGGTGAGTAACAGAAAACAGATGGGAAGATAAGAGAGAATAATATAGTTCCCATGTGTGGACTCTTATACATCGGCGAGACCAAGCGCAGACTGGGCGATCGTTTCACTGAACACCTCCGCTCAGTCCGCCTGGACCTACCCGATCTCCCGGTTGCCAAACGCTTTAACTCCCCCTCCCATTCCCACTCTGACCTTTCTGTCCTGGGCCTCCTCCATTGTCAGGGTGAGGCCCAGTGCAAATTGGAGGAACAGCACCTCATATTTCACCTGGGCAGCTTACACCCCAGCGGTGTGAACATTGACTTCTCCATCTTCAAGGAACCTTTGCATCCCCTCTTACTCCTCCCCCTCCCAATTTGTTGCACTGGTTTTAAAGTCATCTTGTTGAGTCTCATTGTCTGCAACTTATTTTCGCCTAGCTAACAATGGCCCATTCCCTTTATTATCATTACTTTTTTACATATCTTTCATTCATTTGTTCCATGTCTCTCTATAATCACCATTTATATCCCCTGACTCTCAGTCTGAAGAAGGGTCTCGACCCAAAAGGTCACCTATTCCTTTCCTGTCTGACCCGCTGAGTTACTCCAGTTTTTTGTGTCCATCTTCGGAATAATATTGATGGTTGGTCCAGACTGAAGGGACGGCCCACACTTTATCACCCTCTAACTTAATGGGGCTGTCCCACTGTACGAGCTAATTCAAGAGTTCTCCCGAGTTTGCCCTGATTCGAACTCGGCGAATTACGGTAATAGCCGCTCCTAGGTACTCAGGGCTCCCGTGGACATTTTACAACATGTTGAAAAATCTTCACGAGTTTTCACGAGCTTACCGCATTTCCCGAGTACCTGCCGTTAGCGTTACGAGCCGCTAAGAGACGTCCCGAGCTCCGACCGTACATTCTACGTGCTTACCACGAGTTTGATTTTTTTTTTAACTTGGGAGAGCTCTTGAATTACCTCGTACAGTGGGACAGGCCCTATACTTGTCCATTTTGTTCAAGAAGCAAACAGATGGAGGAAAAAAGAACACAAAGTAACTCAGCGGGTGAGGCAACTCCTCTGGCGAATGTGGATAAGTGACGTTTCAGGTCGGGACCCTTCTTCAGGCTCAGCAGATCTTGTGTGGAAGACAATCACCTATCCATGTTCTCCACAGATGCTGCCTGACCCGCTGAGTTACATTTGACTGTGCCTGTAGCCGCTGGAGGTTAGAAGGATGAGGGGGACCTCATTGACACTTACTGAATAGTGATTTGCCGAAATGTCCTGGATAGAGTGGATGTGGAGAGGGAGATCCCTCCAGAGGTGCTGCCTGTCCCACTGAGCTACTCCAGCATTTTGTGTCAGTCTTATTGTGGGAGAGTCTAGGACCTCAGAATAAAAGGACGTACTTTCAGAAAGGACCTGAGGAGAATTGTCTTTAGGCAGAGGGTGGTGAATCTCATTCTGTGGAACTTATTGCCACAGATGGCTGTGGAGGCCAAGTCAATGGATATTTGTAAGGTGGTGGTTCACATATTCTTGATTAGTATGGATGTCAGGGATTGTGGGGAGAAGGCAGGAGAATGGGGTTGAGAGGGAAAGATAGATCAGCCATGATTCTCCAGTCTGAAGAAGGGTCTCGACCTGAAACGTCACCTATTCCTTCACTCCGTAGATGCTGCCTCATTCTCCAGCATTTCTGTCAGCCATGATTGAATGGTGGAGTAGGCTCGATGGGCCGAATGGCCTAATTCTGCTGCTGTGACATGTACTTCCTCCATCCAGCATTTTGTATTTTAGTTCAGTGATAGCTAGATCCATGCTAAGGGGGAGCATTTTGTTTGCCTGAGTGGTGGTGGACCTTTAACATTATATCCCACAGTTCAAAAGCACTTTGGCCTTCACTCGCAAGACGACATCCACGTGGAACTTGGTTTGTGAGATAGCGGAGAATCCTCGATCATGGGTTGATTATGGGTTGAAAAAGTAAAAAAATACTGGCGCATTCAATCAAATTCCTGGATGGTTTACATTAATGGTGGCGCAGCGGTAGAGTTGCCTCCTTACAGCGACCCGGGTTCGATCCCGACTACGGGTGCTGTCTGTACGGAGTTTGTACCTTCTCCCCGTGACCTGCATGGGTTTGCTCTGAGATCTTTGGTTTTCTCCCACACTCCAAAGACGTACAGGTTTGTAGGTTAATTGGCTTGGTAAATGTAAAAAATGTCCCTAGTGGGTGTAGGATAGTGTTAATGTGCGGGGATCGCTGGTTGGTGCGGACCCGGTGGGTCGAAGGGCCTGTTTCGCGCTGTGTCGATAAACTAACTCACCTAAATAATCAGCACTACTAAACTTGGATGAGCGAATATTAACCACAAGGAGAGAGAGTGGACAAATTTGATTTATTTTCCCTGCAATGCCAGAGTTAAGACAGATCAGTTTAATTACCGCTTAGCTTACTGTCACGTGTACCGAGGAACAGTGAAAAGCTTTTGTTGCGTGCTATCCAGTCAGCGGAGAGACAACTGATGGAAGTTTTGACAGAAGTTGATAAAATTCTCAGGGGGCATAAATAGGCTCGACATTCAGAACTTCTTTTGCCCCAGGTTGGAAATACCAAAAGACCAGAGGGAATAGCTTTAAGATGTGTGAAGGGAAAAGTTTAAAGGAGAGAAATAGATCAGGGGTGATGCACAGAATCTCTTGCCCAAAGTTGGTGAATTGAGGACGAGTGGATGTGGGTTTTACGTGAAGGGGGAAAAGATTTAATAGGAATCTGAGGGGTCACTTTTCACACAAAGGGTGGTGGGTGTATGGAACAAGCTGCCAGAGGAGGTAGTTGAGGCGGGGACTATCCCAACGTTTAAGAAACAGTTGGACAGGTACATGGATAGGACAGGTTTGGATGTCCAAACACGGGCAATTGACAATAGGTGTAGGAGTAGGCCATTTGGCCCTTCGAGCCAGCACCGCCATTCAAGGTGATCATGGCTGATCATCCCCAATCAGTACGCCCCCCGTACCTGCCTTCTCCCCTGGCTCCGCTATTTTTAAGAGCCCTATCTAGCTCTCTTGAAAGAACCTGCCTCCACTGCCCTCTGAGGCAGCGAATTCCACAGACTCACAACTCTCTGTGAGAAAAAGTGTTTCCTCGTCTCCATTCTAAATGGCTTACTCCATATTCTTAAACTGTGGCCCCTGGTTCTGGACTCCCCCAACATGTTTCCTGCCTCTAGCGTATCCAAGCCCTTAACAATCTTAGATGGGACTAGTGTAGGCAGATGGGACAAGTGTGGGCAGGTTGGGCAGAAGGGCCTGTGTCACTCTCTGCTTCCATGTGTGGGGCAAGCATTTTTTCTATACGGAGGATGGTGGGTGCCTGGAACGTGCTGCCGAGGATGCTGGCGGTGGAAGCAGATACAATGGTGGGATACGCGGTTTTCAGATTTCAGAAGGGAATGGATATGAGTTATCTGTAGGCGGACGAGATTAGTTTAGCTGTTCTATGGTCAATGTGCTATGGTCGATGCCTTATGATCTATGTCTTATGAACAATGTCCTAAGGTCACAGCGAGAGTCATTATTCAGGCAAATGGAAAAGTCACCTCTGTTACATTTCAATGACACAATATGGGATTGCATTAGGATAGATTATAAGCAAACCAAACCAGCCACTGTCTCTATCGCACATAGGATGTCGGAGAATTTTCAATGCACATTACTGAAAACTAACTGATTCTAATCTTAGAAAAATCTGATGATGGTCCTACGCTGCCTGCACACAGGAAGACAAATATGCTTTATGTACTTTCCGAATTTTCCACAAGTCTCTTCAGAGGTTTTGTGCAGAACCCATTAATTATTCCACAAACATATTTGTATGATGAATAAACCTTAAAGGACGGAGGTCAAATGTGGTAACACAAGCAACAAAATGGATTTTGTTAAATCGCCACAAAAACACAAATATATATTTTTTTAAAAGGGGGACTTTGTAAATAGCAACTGGGTAGCTGAACCAGATCTGAACAACAATAGCCTTTCTGTAAGTCAGTAGGTTCCCCAGATCAGAATGCTTCCTGACAGTAAACAATTGCAAATTAGTAGAAAAATCCACTGGCATGTTACATTATGGACATACTGCTCAGCACCAAACATACGTGTTCCAAACATCAGTAATAAGCCGAAGATAGACACAAGCTGGAGTAACTCAGCGGGACTGCCAGGCAGCATCTCTGGAGAGAAGGAATAGGTGACACTGTAGAAGGGTCTCGACCCAAAACATCACCCGTTCCTTCTCTCCAGAGATGCTGCCTGTCTGTCCAGCTGAGTTACTCCAGAATTTTGTGTCTTTCTTTGGTGTAAACCAGCATCTGCAGTTCCTTCCCACACATTCGTAATAAGCCCACTGACAGATCTGATGCAATGGTTGGCTTCATCCACGGAATACATGGCTGAAGCAAAAATCATAAATCTGACAAGCTTGGAATGAGCACCGAACGACTGGATTCAATAGTGTAACCTGGCCTGGCCTGGCCTTCCCTTCCCCAGACACACACTAATTCTCATGGAGACCTAATCCACGTTGAACTGAAACACATCTCATTCCTACAGTGGTTTACAGAGTAAAAGGAGGAGGAGAATTTTATTTTTTTTAAAAAGTCAATAAATACAAAAGGAGTAGAATTGTGGAGAATGGATACAGTCTGTTTACACGTAGATACTGTGCTCTCTGATCCATTTCACCACTTTCCCTTCCCCTCGCCACAGTTTATGTCGCCCTCCCTCCTCTTGTAAAAAAAAAATGTCCTAGGTCGTACAATTTCTGACTGGTCTCTCATTTTTGTCGAGATTCTCACCAACTATAAAGGCAATCGGCACTTCCAAAGGCCCTGGCCACAGGGAAGGAGGGAGGGAGAAATAGACAGCCGCTCTCTTAAGAAGCATCTCCTCCCCTCCACATAAACACTGCATAAAAATCTGTGCACTAAACAGAAAGAGAAATCACAAATATCCTCTCAGCTCACTTCCGACGCTGGGTACAAATAAGTCATCAACCACAATAATCTTTTTTTTTTTGGCTTGCAACCCCTTGGTTCTTTTTGTCTCCTTTCCCCCCAGCGGGAAACGTTTGTTTTTTCTCTCTTCCTTTTTGTGTAAAAAAAATGCAATTTGGAGAAACAGGATCTCCAAATCCCTTCCAGCACAACAGGATCAAACTGATTGTTTTAGAGTGTGTGTGTGTGTGTGTGTGTGTGTGGGGGTAGATAAAGCCAATTCAGAATGGAAAAAGACGAAAGGAGATGAATTATTTTTTTTAATACACGAATACAAGCGATATAATGTTGCGAGATTACTCTTGGAAATCGAACGAGATATTTACAAGAGAGATTTCACAGCAAATGCCTTAACTCGCCTAACCCTAGGCTGCAGAAGGATATTAGACACTGGGACAAAGGCGTTGAATGTTGAATTTACACATACACACAGAGATAGATAGAGCGGACACTCACCCTTTTGCAAGATGACAGAGTTGCTGCAATGTGGGTGGGTGGGTGGTTGGGTTGGAGAGGGGGGTAATGGTGCGGGGCTGAATGCTCCCAGCCGCCGGCCCTGGCCTGAGTGTGTCTCACCCGCTCCAAGAGCTGCCTCGCACAAACAGAGAGCAGCCGGCGGCAGACCAACCACAAGCAGAAAAAAGCCAAGCACTCCCCAATACACAGCTACCAATCACAGCAAAAGGCAAAAGACGTGAAACCATGGAGACCAAGCCTGAACTAACTGGAGCCTGCGACCAAATTAACATTTACTTGGCAGGCAGCAGCTACCATTCCCCCCCCCCCCCCCCTGTTAAAATACACACATACAAAAAAAAAACGAGGAATAATGTTTCAGCGACTAACATCACTCCAATCCCACCCCCATACCTTGCCTTTGAGACAACAGGCAGGAGCATGTTGCATAAATCTCTTTGATGTAATACTCGCTACCAAAGCATTCTACCAGCAGCACAGATAGAGCAAGTAAAAAAGGCTCCAATTAGTGGTAGAAGCCAAGAAGTGACTCTTGGATTAATTGTTGTCTTCGAGGTGCAAGCCGTTATGATGCAAGATGGTTTGGCCATTCTGATTGCAACCTTTGTCCAGGTGCATTCAAATGAATGGAGGGATAGATGTGGATTGTGCGCAGTTGGCAGAGGTCGCCAAGTTAGAAAAAGGGGGTTCAGAGAAAATTTACCAGGATGTTGCCAGGACTAGAGGGTGTGAGCTACAGGGAGAGGTTGAGTAGGCTGGGTCTCTATTCCATGGAGCGCAGGAGGTTGAGGGGAGATCTTATAGAGGTGTCCAAAATCATGAGAGGAATAGATCGGGTAGATGCACAGAGTCTCTTGCCCAGAGTAGGGGAATCGAGGACCGGAGGACATAGTTTCAAGGTGAAGGGGGCAAGATTTAGCAGGAATCTGAGGGGTAACATATTCACACAGGCACACAGGTGGGTGTATGGGACAAACTGCCACAGGAGTTAGTTGAGGCTGGGGCTTTGGCATTGTTTAAGAAATAGACATGTACATGGATAGGACAGGTTTAGAGGGATATGGACCAAGCATTGGCAGGTGGGACTAGTGTAGCTGGGACATGTTGGTCGGTGTGGGCAAGTTGGGCCGAAGGTTCTGTTTCCATGCTGTGTCACTCGAAGACTCTATAAGAGTTAGTCTTGGCATTGTGTGCAAGCAGGGATGTGATGCCGAGCCTTTATAAGGAGCTGGTCAGACCGCATTTGGAATATTGTGAGGAGTTTTGAGCCCCGTATCTGAGGAAAGATGTGCTGACGTTGCAGTGTGTCCAGATATTTACGTGATTTACATCACCTTCTATATCCCTTGTTCCCCTCTCCCCTGACTCTCAGTCTGGAGAAGGGTCTCGACCCAAAACGTCACCTATTCCTTCTCTCCAGGGCTGCTGCCTGACTCGCTGAGTTACTCCAGCATTTTGTGTCTACCACCAACAATCACACTACTACTAATTATCCCTAACATTACTAATTAAGCATGCACCAAGATTAATTTTATCAGAGGGCCAATTACCCTACAAACCCACACGTCTTTGGGATGTGGGAGGAAACTGGAGCACCCGGGGGAAACCTACAAATGTCCGATGAAGGGTCTCAGCCCTGAAGCGTTAACTCTGCTTCTCTTCCCAGAGGCACCAGCTGACCAGCTGAGTGTTTCCAGAATCCAGCTTTTCCTTTCTCAGATTTCCAGTTTCCTTTGATCTTCACAAAAATCTGCCATGTCTCCTTAAACCTTCCTAATCCTTACTTATTTCAAAATGCTCCTTGAAGCCTATCAGTTTGCCCAAGCTTCTGATCCGCACATCTGCTAATGTGCCTTACTGACAAAGTCTTTTTCGATTGATTCAAAGATGGAAGCAGGCCCTTCGGCCCACCGAGCCCATCACCTGTTCTATCACACTAGTTCTATGTTGTGCCACTTCCGCAGCCACTCCCTGCACACGAGTGACAATTTTACACAGGGCCAAACAACCTGCAAACCCGCACGTCTTTGAGATGTGGTGGAAGCCGGAGCACCCAGATTATACCGTCATTCAAATATCACTGTACCTTAATTGGTACACGTGACAATAAAAGACCTTTGAAACCCACGCGGTCACAGGGAGAATGTGCAAACTCCACACAGACAGCATTTCTCTGTACCTAGGTACATGCAACAATAAAGAATTATTGAAAGTATCATTGAACTCGACTACTCCTGCTGTAGAATGGTACAGCGTGGAACAGGCCCTTCGGCCCGACTTGCCCATGCCAACCAACATGCCTCATCAACACTAGTCCCACCTGCCTGTGTTTGACCCATATCCTGCTAAACTTATCCTATCCATGTATGTACCTGTCATAGAAACATAGAAACATAGGTGCAGGAGTAGGCCATTCAGCCCTTCGAGCCAGCACCGCCATTCAATATGATCATAGAAACATAGAAAAATAGGTTCAGGAGTAGGCCATTCAGCCCTTCAAGCCAGCACCGCCATTCAATATGATCATAGAAACATAGAAAAAATAGGTGCAGGAGTAGGCCATTCGGCCCTTCGAGCCTGCACCGCCATTCAATATGATCATAGAAACATAGAAAAATAGGTTCAGGAGTAGGCCATTCAGCCCTTCAAGCCAACACCACCATTCAATATGATCATGGCTGATCATGTAAAATCAGTACCTCTAAGAGTTAAATCTAACTCCAGTGAATTGGCCGCCAGTGCCTTCTGTGGCAGTGCATTCCACAGATTCACAACTCTCTGGGGGAAGAAGTTTTTCCTCATCTCAGTCCGAAATGGCCTATCCCTTATACTTAAACGGTGACCCCTGGCTCTGGACTCCCCCAACATCGGGACCATTTTTACTGCATCAAGCCTGTCCAATCCTTTAAGAATTTCATATGTTTCTTTAAGATCCCTCTCATCCTTCTAAATTCCAGTGAATACAATATCTAAATATTTCTTAAACTTTGTGATAGGCCGTGCCTCAACTACCTCCTCCAGCAGCTCATTCCATACACTATTTGTGTAAAAGGTAGCCCCGCAAATTCCTATTAAATCTTAATCTTATTTCATCTCAACTTAATCTAATTTTAAGCCTATGTGCTCTGATTCTGATTCCTCTACTCTGGATAAAAGACTCTGTGCATTTATCCCAATCTATTCCTCTTGTACATTTCTATAAGAACACCCCCTCATCCTCCTGAGCTCCAAGGAATAGAGTCCTTTATGATATTGAGCAAACCTTTACGATTCAGAATCACCAACATGTTTAGTTTAGTTTAGTTTAGTTTAGTTTAGTTTAGTTTAGTTTAGTTTAGTTTAGTTTAGTTTAGAGATACAGCGTGGAAACAGACCCTTCGGCCCATCAGGTCCGCGCCAACCCGTACATTAATACTGCCCGACACACAGTAGGGACATTTTTCAAAAACATTATCGAAGCCTATTAACCTAGAAACCTACGCATCTTTGGAGAGTGGGAGGAAGCTGGAGAAATCCCATGCGGTCACGGGGAGAACGTACAAACACTGTACAGACAGCACCCATGGTCAGGATTGAACCCGGGTCACTGGCACTGTGAGGCAGCAGCTCTACCCGCTGCGTCACCGTGCCTGGAGAGGTCTGGAAATTATTTTCCTGGGCATTTTTAAATCTCACAGATTTCATGCAAACATGCAAATAAATAATTCAGCAGCAGCAGCAGCAGCAGCAGCAGAAACGGACCAGTTGCCCCCCTGAAACAGGCTCCGTCATTCAACCCAATCATGGCATAGCCCAGTGCAACCCCAACCCTGTATTCCTGGCTTCACCATGAACCTTTGACATCATTCTGTCTACCTCAAACTTATAATCATTCAAAGACTCTGCTCCCAACACTCGTTGCAGAAGAGCTTTCCCCGGCTTCTAACCTTCTGACTGTAGAGAAAACATTGCATCATCTCTGTCTGATTTTTAAACAGTGACCCCTAGTTCTGGATTCAAATGGAAGAAATATACACTGCTGGCCAGTTATCCGTCAAATCAAGGCACAGTGAAACTTTGTTAACCCAGCAAGCTCAGAACTTTGATGGTGCCACGCTAGCAAGCTTTCCCCTTCCATTGGACATTGTGCTATGAATGTTCCAACATAGATTTCATTCATTCTTTCTTCACACAGTACATTACTTTAGTTTAGTTTTAGTTTAGTGATACAGCATGGAAACAGGCCCTTCGGCCCACCGAGTCCACGCCCACCAGCGATCACACCAGTTTTATCTCACCCCACTTTCTCATCCACTCACTGCACACTAGGGACAATTTACAGAGGCCAGTTCACTTTCAAACATTCATTAGTTTATTTTGGTTTAGTTTAGAGACACAGCAGGGAAACAGGCCCTTCGGCCCACCGAGTCCACGCCGACTATCAATTCACACTAGTTTTGTGTTATCCTACCTTACAATACACTCAGGTACACACTGGAAGGAAACAGGAACACCCGAAGGAAACCCACGATGTCACAGGGGGAACGTGCCAACTCCACACAGACAGCACCCGAGGTCAGGATCGAACCCGGGTCTCTACCGCTGTGAGGCATTAGCTCTACCCGCTGCGCAGTACAATAGCTATTTTATTTCTCAGTGAACCCAGAGAGTTGAAAGAGAGTGCAGAAAACAGGACTCCTGTGAGTATGATGGGAGCAGAACCAACAGCTTGGTCGGCATGGGCAAGTCGGGCCGAAGGGCCTATTTCCATGATGTATGAATCTATGACAGCAGGAGCTCAATTCAATGACACTTTCAATGATAATTTAGTGTAGCTTGTACCTGGGTACAAATTCTTGTTAGTCCATGCAACGTGGTCAAATCGCACAGAAGACCCCACCCTAGGCTGTGGACAAAGATGCTTCTGGATGCCAACAAAGCCCCCCCCCCCCCTCGTTCTCGGAGGTGCAGGTCCCTCTTCTCTCGTGTGTTAATGGGGAGGTGTGAACCTGGCTTCCAGTTAGTGGATGAATTAGTGGATGGAGAGTGAGGCAAATAACATTCGCTGAGCCAGATGCCATCGACTTTTCCTAATAACATAGAAACATAGAAAACAGGTGCAGGAGTAGTCCATGCAGCCCTTCGAGCCAGCACCGCCATTCAATGTGATTATGGCTGATCATCCCCAATCAGTACCCCATCCCTGCTTTCTTCCCATATCCCCTGATTCCGTTAGCCCTAAGAGCTAAATCTAACTCATCTTATTTATTACCTTATAAGTAGCCTGCAAGTCAAGTCAAGTCAAGTTTATTTGTCACATACACATACGAGATGTGCAGTGAAATAAAACGTTGTAATGCCTGCAGATTGTGCAAAAAAAACAACAAAACAGTATGGAACAGAATCAATAATTACATATTTGTGTGAAAACCCCCCAGCAATTTTAAAAAGACACAATACAACACAATTGGTACAGTAAGTTAGTCCCTGGCGAGATAAGAGCTTACAGTCCTAATGGCCTCTGGGAAGTAACTCCTTCTCATCCTTTCTGTTCCCACAGTGTGACAGCGGAGGCGTTTGCCTGACCGTAGCAGCTTGAACAGTCCATTGCTGGGGTGGAAGGGGTCCCCCATAATGTTGCTGGCTCTGGATCTGAACCTTCTGATGTATAGTTCCTGCAAGGGGGCTAATGAAACCTGGTGGTGCAGCACGGTGGTGCAGCGGCAGAGTTGCTGCCTCTCAACGCCAGAAAACCCAGCTTAATCCCGACCGCAGGTGCTGCCTGCACGGAGCTTGTACGCTCTCCCTGTGTCTGCGTGGGTCATCTCCAGGTGCTCTGGCCTCCTCCCACACTCCAGGTTTGTAGGTTCATTGGCTTTGGTAACAAAAATTGATAATTGTCCCTAATGTGCAGTAACAGATAATCAGAGTCTCAACGTATTATAAAGACAAACAGTGGAGGAATGTAAAACAAAAAAAAGTGTGTTCTCAATGTGGGGGGACCTCGTCGAAACATACAGAATAGTGAAAGGCCTGGATAGAGTGGATGTGGGGAGGATGTTTCCACTAGTGGGAGAGGCTAGGACTAGAGGTCACACCCTCAGAATTAAAGGATGTTCGTTCAGGAAGGAGATGAGGAGGAATTTCTTTAGTCAGAGGGTGGTGAATCTGGGGAATTCTTTGGCCTAATTCTACTCCTATCACTTACTTATGACCTTATGAAATTATGATCCAAAATGTCACCTATCCATGTTCTCCACAGATGCTGCCTGACCCGCTGAGTTACTCCAGCACTCTGTGAAATGTCAACTATCCATGTTCTCCACAGATGCTGCCTGACCCGCTGAGTTACTCCAGCACCCTGTGAAACGTCACCTATCCATGTTCTCCACAGATGCTGCCTGACCCCTGACCCATTGAGTTACTCCAGCATTCTGTGAAACGTCACCTATCCATGTTCTCCACAGATGCTGCCTGACCCGCTGAGTTACTCCAGCACTCTGTGAAACGTCACCTATCCATGTTCTCCACAGATGCTGCCTGACCCGCTGAGTTACTCCAGCACTTTGTGACTTTTTCTGACTTTCTGGTGCTGTTCCAGCCCAGTGTCTCCACCACTTGCCACCCTGAGGTACTGCAGCCTTTCTGCAAAAAAATTAAAACAAATGTAAACTGATTAGTCATTAGATTTTAATTATGAAACGATTCTGAAAATTAAAGAGCGTTACATACTCCCTTCCATCTGCTTTCCAAAGCAAGCAGTGAACCTGGTTGTGGTGTTCTGTACAGTAGTGACACAATTGATCAGACTGAGCATAGCTCTCTCAATCTCTAATGGGGATTGTAGTTTTCCAAGTGACTTGCCTTGTCAAAATAGATACATCCAGGACAATGTAGCCGCAAAGAACTGCAGATGGAATTTCCATGGAATTTCAGACCTCCTTAAATTATAAACGTGGAAGCTTCGATCGCCATATCCATAAGACCACAATACACAGGAGCAGAATAAGACCAGTCCAGAACCAGGGGCCACAGTTTAAGAATAAGGGGTAAGCCATTTGGAATGGAAATGAGGAAAAACCTTTTCACCCAGAGATTTGTGAATCTGTGGAATTCTCATCCTCAGAGGGCAGTGGAGGCCAATTCTCTGCATGCTTTCAAGAGAGAGTTAGATAGAGCTCTTAAAGATAGCGGAGTCAGGGGATATGGTGAGAAGGCAGGAACGGGGTACTGATTGGGGATGATCAGACATGATCACATTGAATCGAAGGGCCGAATGGCCTACTCATGCACCTATTGTCTATTGTCTATTGTCTATAAATAATAAATATATCATCAAGATAGACACAAAAAGCTGGAGTAACCCAGCGGGTCAGGCAGCATCTCTGGAGAACATGGATAGGTGACATTTCGGTTCGAGACCCTTCTTCAGACTGAGAGTCAGGGGAGAGGGAAACAAGAGATATAGACGGTGATGTAGAGAGATAGAGAACAAATGCATGAAAGATATGCAAAAAAGTAACGATGATGCAGGATCAGGCCATTGTTAACTGTGCGCTAGGTGAAAATGAGTTACAGACAATGAGACTCAACAAGACGACTTTGAAGCCGGTACGACTTTGGTGGGGGAGGGATGGAGAGAGAGGGGATGCAAGGATTGTAAGTTGTCCTATTGTTGAGGGTGCCCACCATCCGGGCCTTGCCCTCTTCTCGCTGTCACCGTCAGGCAGGAGGTACAGAAGCGTGAAGTCCCACACCACAGGTTCAGGAACAGCTACTTTTCTGCAACTATCAGGGTCTTGAACCAACCAACACCATCCTAATCCCTGTCCCAGGCAACAAACTACTGTGGACCTCCTATCACGGACTTGTATTCCAATTGTGATTTGAACTAATTACGTTTTTAGTTTAGTTTAGAGATACAGCGCGGAAACAGGCCCTTCAGCCCACCAAGTCCGAGCGAACAGCGATCCCCGCACACTAACACTATCCCACACACACTAGGGACATTTTACCTTTATACCAAGCCAATTAACCTTCAAACCTGTACGTCTTTGGAGTGTGGGAGGAAACCGAAGATATTGGAGAAAACCCACACAGGTCACGGGGAGAACGTACAAACTCGGTACAGACAGCACCCGTAGTCGGGATCGAACCCGGGTCTCTGGTGCTGTAAGCGCTGTAAGGCAGCAACTCTACCACTGCGCCACTGTACTGCCTGTCTTGCTTTTTCCTGCCATCTTTGTCTTCATTGTTTAGCAGAATTTATGTGAAATTTCATCTTGTTTTGCACAGACATTGTGCTGTTATTTTCTGTTCTATATATAATTCATGTTTCATGTGTGTTGTGTGAGTCTATGTACCTGTGATGCTGGTACAAGCAAGATTTCCTATGTACCTGGATTACACAATACTTGTACATATCCATAACACCACAAGACATAGGAGCAGAATTAGGCCATTGAGCCCATCATGTCTGCTCCGCCATTCGATCATGGCTGATCTATCTCTCCCTCCCAACCCCATTCTCCCCACATCAAATCATCTTGAACTAAAATTCCCTTGAAAACGATGTTGAAATATGACACCTTATTTTCTCTGGATCATTTTCATGAATGGATACATAAAATATTTTCTTCGTAGTTAGTCCCTCGGGAGTGAGGGATTATTGGACCTAAATTTAGGCATCAGGGGAAAATATTTGCCTCGTATCTACCTCTCCCTCATAACTTTAACTACCTCTATCAGTTGCCTCTTTACAATATAATGTGTTGTTGTTGTTCGTCCTCAGTAGCTGAAGAAGACCATGACTTCAGTGTATTTGTGTGTGGGTCTGGAGATGACTGGTGAGACCCAGAAGGCTCGAGCCTTGCGCATGGCGCGTTTCCTCTGAGCTTCTGCGGTGCGCTTCTTCTCAACTACACGTGCTCCTGTGGTGATCTTACTCTGCCCAGTTGGGCGCTACGGGTCCTGAAGTCATGACTTGTGCTTAACTTGGATTAAAGTGAGGGAGAGTTGTACAAATCATCAGTCTCACTCTCTCGTCCCGGCCTATCTGGATCCAGGGGCAAGACATAGACAAGAGGGCTGGCGATAGGTCAGGATGCAGTGGATGGCCACCAGTGTTGTACCTGAACATTGTGCCCTATTTGCGCTCCATGATGCTTTGCTGGGTCCACCTTCCTACCCGTTGGACCGCCAAACGGTGGTCTCCTCCGTGTATGCCCCCGGGTCCAGTCTTCACCTTTCCTGAATAAGGTTAATAGGCACAAGGCAGCGGAGGTTCACATTTGATGTTTTACTTCACCACTCCAGGGTGCTATATGGAAGGGCCTGGCCAAGCTGGCCATCCGCGAGTCAAGGGGCCAGGCGGTGGAGGGCTTTACCCGAGCCGGCTGCCTGCCCCTTTCCGGGGTTACATCAGTGCCCGGGTGGGGTTAGAAAGGGAATACGCCCTGTCCACGGGCACCCTGGAGGAGTTCCGGGACTGCTGGGCACCGCAGGGTGTTGAATGTATCCTCGACAAGGATTGCAAGATAGCTGCATAGTAGTTTATTAAGGATATTTGTTTGTATTGTATTATAACCATATAACCATATAACTATTACAGCACGGAAACAGGCCATCTCGGCCCTACAAGTCCGTGCCGAACAAAATTTTTTTTTTCCCCCCTTAGTCCCACCTGCCTGCACTCATACCATAACCCTCCATTCCCTTCTCATCCATATGCCTATCCAATTTATTTTTAAATGATACCAATGAACCTGCCGACACCACTTCCACTGGAAGCTCATTCAACACTGCTACCACTCTCTGAGTAAAGAAGTTCCCCCTCATGTTACCCCTAAATTTCTGTCCCTTAATTCTGAAGTCAAAGTATTATGAAGTATTATGGTGGTGGGTTCGCGTTTGTTTTATTGTAGTCTAATATTATGTTTGAATAATAGAATACATTTTTTGAATTCAAAAAACAAAAAGATGCTATATAGAGGAGGCCTGTGCATGATTTTGTTTAACGTGGGGAGACTGGTGCACAGACAGCCACCCCACGGTCCTTGACAGATCTGGGTCAGGATCCAGTGGCATGGAGTCCAAGACGACCGGAGACCCTTTTCTGCTGCAGCCTTCATCCGCCTTCCCAGCCGTTGTGACGCTCCACTAAGGTCAGCCATCGTCCTCCGCCTGTTCCACCGTTGAGGTCTTGGTTGGATTGCTCTTTGTCAGGGACCTCCCCCTCGACAATATAATGTAATAACATAACACAACAGATTGAGATGGCACAGTAGTGGAGTTGCTGCCTCATATTGCCACAGGTTACATTCTGTCTACGGGTACTTTGACCAGTAACATTGTAAATTGTCCCTTGTGTGTAGGGTAGTGCTAGAGTACTATTTATAACTTACTATTAAGTCGGGTCGGGACCTAGTCTGAAGAAGGATTGTGACCCGAAACATCACCTATCCACGTTCTCCAGGGCTGCTGCCTGACCCGTTGAGTTACTCCAGCACTTTGTGTCTTTTTTAGTAAACCAGCACCTGCGGTTCTTTGTTTCTTCGCCAACAGTCTGTCTGTCCCTTCCTTGTTGTTTGTTTTTATGTGTTAAATGTATGTTTTCACTGTTCTTTAGCTTGTTTTATGGTGGGGGGGGGGGGGGGGGGTGGAGAGAGGTTGGGGGAAACGTTTTCTAATCTCCGACCGACTTCGGGAACTCCAAGCCGTGGGAGGGGGCTTCAGATCGCCGGCTGTGGGAGCTTCGATTGCCACAACTCCCCCAACCGTGGGAGAATAAAGAGGAAGAAGATTGGACTTTATTGCCTTCCATCACAGTGAGGAATGTGGGGAATCCACTGTGGTGGATGTTTATAGAAACATAGAAACATAGAACTTAGGTGCAGGAGTAGGCCATTCGGCCCTTCGAGCCTGCACCGCCATTCAATATGATCATGGCTGATCATCCAACTCAGTATCCCGTACCTGCCTTCTCTCCATACCCGCTGATCCCCTTTGCCACAAGGGCCACATCTAACTCCCTCTTAAATATAGCCAATGAACTGGCCTCGACTACCCTCTGCGGCAGAGAGTTCCAGAGATTCACCACTCTCTGTGTGAAAAAAGTTCTTCTCATCTCGGTTTTAAAGGATTTCCCCCTTATCCTTAAGCTGTGACCCCTTGTCCTGGACTTCCCCAACATCGGGAGCAATCATCCCGCATCTAGCCTGTCCAACCCCTTAAGAATTTTGTAAGTTTCTATAAGATCCCCTCTCAATCTCCTAAAGTCCTGACATCCCAGGAATCAGTCTGGTGAATCTTCTCTGCACTCCCTCTATGGCAATAATGTCCTTCCTCAGATTTGGAGACCAAAACTGTACGCAATACTCCAGGGTGTGGTCTCACCAAGACCCTGTACAACTGCAGTAGAACCTCCCTGGCTATGAAAGCTAACATACCATTCGCTTTCTTCACTGCCTGCTGGTGCCTACTTTCAATGACTGGTGTACCATGACACCCAGGTCTCGCTGCATCTCCCCCTTTCCCAATCGGCCACTTTTATGTAGTTACGCATCTTGTTGCTTTTTTTTAGTATGGCTGTGTGGTAATTTGAATTTCACTGTACCTTTATTGGTACACGCGACAATAAACTGACCTCGAAACCTTTGAAATTGGACGGCATATTTATACGTTCTCCCTGTGACCACGTGGGTTTTCTGCTGGTGCTCCGGTTTCCTCCCACATTCGAAACACTTGAAGGTTTGCAGGTTAATTGGCTTCTGTAGACAAAGGGCCTGTTTCCACACTGTATTTACAGGTCACAGGTCAGGTTGGGGGGAGTTCCACCGCCACGGGTACCATGTAATCCCGTGCTACCTACTCCATGGTCGAATAGTCGCCGACTGAACCGTCTGGTTTGCCAGGTGCGGAGGGGGCTGTGGACCCCCAGTAGGACCAAAAACAAGACCTGTCAAAGGGCGTATGAGCTCCTAGCGAGTCAACGGCCAACCACACTTCAGTAGAAGTTGCGATCTCTGTACATAGCGCTGTAAGGCTACGTGCCCGCTGATTTTTTCAACCATGATGATGATGATCTCTAAACTAAACTAAATAAAGTTTGTGGAAGCAGGAAATATGAAATAAAAACAAATAATAGGAAAAATACTCAAAAGGTCAGGCAGCATTAGAACACTTCTGATACAAGGACATTTACCTGAAATAATAATTCCATTTCTCTTTGCACAAATGCTGCAGATCTTTTAAGTATTATAAAAATGTTATAAGTGATAGGAGCAGAATTAGGCCATTCGGCCCATCAACTCTACGCCATTCAATCATGGCTGATCTATCTCTCCCTCTCAACCACATTCTCCTGCCTTCTCCCCATAACCCCTGACACCCATACTAATCTAGAATATATCTATCTCGGCCTTAAAGATATCCATTGACTTGGCCTCTACAGCCGTCTGTGGCAAAGTATTCCACAGATTCACCACCCTCTGACTGAAGAAATTCCTCCTCATATCCTTCTTAAAGCTACGACCTTTAATTCTGAGGCTATGACCTCTGGTCCTGGACTCTCCCACTAGTGGAAACAAGTATGTAATTCAAAAAAGCACAGGAACTTAACAGCTCCGCTCTGAGGACTTGTTCTTACTAACTGTACCTAAAGTCCGTATTGAACTGGGGAAAAGGGCATTTAGTTATGCTGTTCCCTTCGCATGGAACCAGCTGCAGAATGAACCGAAACTTAAGGAGCTGGTTTCTATAAACAGATTTAAATAACCTTCTTAATGATGTTGAAGTGGGCTCTTCTGTCTGTACATGCTTTGTTTGATGATGTTCTGACTGTGACTCTATTTATATGTTCTCTGTTGTTTTTAAATTATTGTCTGTATCTGTGGAACTGTGCTGCTGCCTGTCTTGGCCAGGACCCTCTTGTAAAAGAGATATTTAATCTCAATGAGACTTCCCCTGATAAATAAAGGTTAAATAAAAAATAAATAACTAAAATCCTCTCCACATCCACTCGATCCAATGCAATGATTTTCAATTTTGTTTCTGGAAAATATTAATTTTCAAAATAAACTTTCAGCGGAATCAAAATTCAAAATCACAAATGGCTTCAACAGAAATAATACCATGTGCTCATAAATTCATTAGGCCGTCAAAGGGTGTCGTGAAATTCTGTAATGTTACGAAATTCGATCTTTAATTACAATCTGCTGATCAATAATGTACAGCATTATATTTTCCATATATCACTTTGATGAAGGGTGGGTGAATATTAATCAATGTTTCCGGAGTTTAAGACAGAAGAGAGCAAAGATGGCGCCCAGGCCAGGCGACCCTCTGCGTGCCGGTCCCAGAAGTGGATCTGTAATCACTCATTGCAATCGCTGCAACATCATAAAACGTTATTCCCTTTATCCTGTATCTGTGCACTGTGGACGGCTCAGTGGTAATCATGTGTAGTCTTTCTGCTGACTGGATAGCACGCAACAAAAGCTTTTCACTGTACCTCGGTACACGTGACAATAAACTAAACTCAAACTCAAACGCAGATTTTGATGCTGATTTGTGACTTCAGAAGTAGTTTTAATATCACTTCAAATAGAAACATAGAAAATTGGTGCACGAGGAGGCCATTCGACCCTTCGAGCCAGCACCGCCATTCATTGTGATCATGGCTGATCGTCCCCAATCAATAACCCGTGCCTGCCTTCTCCCCATATCCCTTGATTCCACCAGCCCCTAGAGCTCTATCTAACTCTCTCTTAAATCCATCCAGTGATTTGGCCTCCACTGCCCTCTGTGACAGGGAATTCCACAAATACACAACTCTCTGGGTGGAAACGTTTTTTCTCACCTCAGTCTTAATTCTTTATTCTAAGACTGTGGCCCCTGGTTCTGGAATCGCCCAGCATTGGGAACATTTTTCCTGCATCTAGCTTGTCCAGTCCTTTTATAATTTTATATGTTTCTATAAGATATCTCCTCATCCTTCTAAACTCCAATGAATACAAGCCTAGTCTTTTCAATGAACAGGAAATTGTCAGTGTTTCCGCTAATGTTAAGGTGTCACCTTTCTCCTTCTTCTTCTTCGTCTTGCGTATGGTGTGCACAGCCTAAAGTTGTAGGACAACTTGTTCTATTTGATGTTATTTGATTGTACACAGCAGGTTGATTGCATTCGTCGAAACAGGGCGGACCACGTGAAGGTTGCAATCTCCCACCCCACCTATCGCCAACAACTTGCGTCTGAAATAATTTGATTTGCAGCTTTGTACAGCCTGATCCATGATTTAATTCTCCAGCTCAGCCCTCAGAAACGACGTTACCTTGTGACAAACTGAGCAATGCTTTCCCCCTCTCGCTTTTTTAAATCAAAATATTTATTCAATTATTAAAAATAATATTTACAATACAATAAAACAAAACAGAACCCACCACCGTAATACAAGACAAACAAATATACTAAATCAACTACAATACAACTATATTGCAATCCTTGTCGAGGATGCATTCAACCTCCCGCGATGGCCAGCGATCCTGGAAATCCCCGCAGGGCGCCCATGGACAACGCGTAGTCCCTCTCTCGTACCACCCGGGCACGGACGTTACACCGGAAAAGGGGCAGGCAACTGGCTCGGGCAGAGACCTCTTCCATCTGACTCGGGAATGGCCTTCTTAGCCAGGCCCAGCAGCAACCCAGTCTGCAGAAGAGTTTTGGCCTGAAACGTTGCCTAGTTCCATCGCTCCATAGATGCTGTCTCACCCGCTGAGTTTCTCCAGCATTTTTGTCCACCAAGCAGGACATCCTCGGCCCTACCCTCTCCCCTATGTACAGGGTGTCCAAAGATGAGGATGATGGGTGGGAAATGCAGCCAGAAGGCAAGGAGCAGCCCCTTTAGATATTCAAACAGTGGCTGCAGCCTCACGCACTCCATGTACACGTGGTACACAGACTCTTCCAGCCCGCAACAGTGGCAGGCGGCTGGCGAGTCTGTGAACCGCGAGAGAAACAGGTTGCAGGGAACTCCTCGGTGCAATACCCTCCACCCCAGGTCCCCAATGTAGAGGGGGAGAATCCCTGCGTAGAGGGACCCCCACCGGGGACCCCCCTCGCGACCGGAAGGCAACACCGACCGCCACTTGGTGTCCGGACGGTGGACCAGGGCGAGGAAGTGCAGGGTGTGGAGGAGGAGCCTGTACAGGACACGCCTCCCTGCATCTCGGAGGGAGACGAAGGGTGTCGAGGAAAGGCGGCTCAAATTGTGTGGGACCGGCTCCCGGGATGGATTACGGTGCCTGGGTCCGATGAGTACTTCCGGCTGAGCGGGGGCTTGCTCAACCACAAGTACTCCACACGTTTGAGCCCCCCCGACACCCGATGGGGCGGGACAAGGACCGGCTGCTCTCACGCCCGGACCGTCACCCTCCGCCGGTGGAGGTGGGGCCCGGTCAACGGCGACCTGATTCCAGGCTCACAACAAGTCCCTGTAGAAGCCGGGCATCCCCATCAGGGCCGGACAACTGACCCCCACCATCGGGATCCACGCACCTCCTTGAAGGCAGCGGCCCCGTTGGAAAAAGTGCGTCGCCAGCACGTGCCACCTGGGAGGATGAGCTGAGTACAGGTATCTCTGCAAGGTCCTGAGACGGAGAGCCGCCAACTTGGTGCGAAAGCACACCAGCGACTGACCGCCCTCCTCGATCGGGAGACTCAGGACAGCTGCAGAGACCCAGTGATTTCCGTTGCCCCAGAAGAAGTCCACCAACTTCTGGATGATCCCAGCAAAGGTGGCTGATGGGACCAATGTGGCCAATCTGTACCAGAGCATGGAGGCCACGAGTTGGTTAAGGGCCTGACCCACTTGCATGCGATTGCGTGCGTTTGGCGCGACCAATCAGAAGCGGAGTTCACGCTTCTTCAAAGCAGCAACAGCCGTTGCCTAATCTGCTTCCCCTCCCATCTCTGGAGGAAGAAAAGAGAGAGCCCCGAGCCTTGGCCCGTGTCGCGAGCAGAGCCCAGAGATCAACAACAGGGTACGATCTGGCGGCGAGCTCTGCTGCGTACCCGGGGTTTGCGAGTGTGTACGCGGATACGTACCAAAGTAGACCAGCGTCAAACGCCAAAGGACCAACGACAGCCATCCCAGTGATGTCGGTGGGTCTGTGGTGCCGAGAATAGGAAGAGTTCCAGGTGCGGAGTCGGCAAAGAAATACAGACGAGATGTTGTGGGAAGAGCGATCGTAATTGCTGGTAACTGTGAAACTCAGTCCCGCTCACACACTATATATATATATATATTTACCAAAAATAATGTAACCAATTATTTACAATAATATGTACAGTACCCACCACCATAATGCAAGTCAAACAAATAGACTAAAAAGGGGTGAGATTTAATAAGTTATTCTTCTTCTCACTCCTTTTCGAGCTTGTACAGACACAGAGTTGGACATTGGAAATTTGCTTTTTGTTCTTTTCATTGCTTGTAAATATTGATTGTAATGTCCAATTGTTTGATAATTTCGATTTTGTTACTATTAATGTCTTTAATGTCTTTACTTGTTCGGAATAAATAAAATAAATAAATAAATAAACAAACAAACAAACAAACAAACACACAAACAAACAAACAAACAAACAAACAAACAAACAAGCAAACAAATAAATAAATAAATAAATAAATAGATAAATAAATAAATAAATGCGCAGATAAATAAACAAACGAATAAACAGATAAATAAATAAATAAATAGATAAATAAATAGATAAATAAATAAATAGATAAATAAATAAATAGATAGATAGATAAATAAACAGACAGATAAACAAATAAATAAATAAATAAATAAATAAATAAATAAATAAATAAATAGATAAATAAATAAATAAATAAATAAATAAACTATCATGCAACAATATCACCATCCTTATTCAGGATGCATTCCACCCCCCCCTTGGTGCCCAGCGGTCCCGGAAATCCCCCACCCCCAGCGCACAGTTCCTTTCCAGTACCACCGGGCACGGACGTAACCCCTGGAAAAGGGGCAGACACCCGGCTCGGGCAGAGCCCTCTTCCGCCTGGCAGCATGACTCGCGGATGGCCAGCTTGGCCAGGCCCAGGAGCAAATCAACCAGGACATCTTGAGCCCCAGGCACTCGTCCCTACGCACAGGGTGTCCAAAGATGAGGATGGTAGGTGAGAAGTGCAGCCAGAAGGCAAGGAGCAGCCCGCTATAGGTATTGGAACAGGGGCTGCAACCTCACGCACTCCATATACACGTGGTACACAGACTCTTCCAGCCAGCAAAAGAGGCAGGTGGCTGGCGAGTCTGTGAACCGCGAGACACACAAACTGTTGGTGTGACGGATGGTCTCGACTCTGTGCGCTTTTCGTGGAATCAAATGGGCAACGGGGACGGAAGGGAAGGGAACCACTGCTTGGTTTCCTGTCACCAGCCAATGTCTCCTGTGTGGGAGGCTCAGTGTCGGTGTCCTGTGAGTCTGTCCATGCTTCCCTTCCCATTAGATGCACCTTGTATGAAAACACCTTGTCCATGGATTCAAAGATCCCAGTCACCCATACATTGGATCTCCATTGGCAAACCTTCAAACACCAGCACCATCAACATGACTGCACAGCCTCAAATAATCGTGGAGCAAAGTCCAGTGAAATGATCAACAGGAAAGTGTTTATTGCGTCCGGTCTAAGCAAGGATCTGACACGCACATCATGTTTGTCTTGGGCAGCTTACAACCCAGCAGGATGATTTTAGTTTCTCAAACTTGAAGTAACCCTTGCATCCCCTCTCTCTCCTTCCCTCCCCCACCTATCTTGTATTAGTTTCAAAGTTGTCTTGTTTAGTCTCATTGTCTGTAACTCATTGTCACCTAGCACACAAATATCACCGGCCTGGTTCTTTTATCATTGTTACTTTTTTTGCATATCTTTCATTCATTTGTTCTATATCTCTCTACATCACCTCTCTATATCCCTCGTCTCCCTTTCCGAAATGTCCAGCTTTTTGTGTCTGTCAGCGAAAAGGCAACCCCGTGATTCCAATCGAGCCGTCTACAGTATATAGATACATGATAAAGTGAATAACGTGGATGGGGTGATTACACTAAACAGATTGTTTCTGTGTTTATATTCGATGCTTCTGCACTATAGAATGTCTTCTCCCCGGCTGTTACAGCTGTCTTACATATATAAACCCAAACTGCCCATTCTCAATGCATTTGCAATTGATAAACTTCAAGGAAGGATGTTTACTCACAAATCTCCTAAATTGCACACAAAATATTTTTCCGTATTCCTTTGTGATTGTTACTTCACTATAGATAACATCCCAGTGATGCCTTAACCTTTCCCAAGTGATTTGTGATTTGATACTAATGAATGTAGCTCACACAATACATGTGGGACTCATTTGCACTCACACATATGACGTGTACTCAATGGGGAAACTTTTGTTTATATCGCTCTGTCATTAGATTGTCCACAATTTACTGCAAGGATTAGACAAATCTAATGGAATGATCTCTTAATGGTCAATGAACCTTGGCCCTTTGACCTACCCAAAGGTCACAAATAATGTCCCATATCAAACTTCTCAGCGTGTTGAATCACTGGATGTTTCCCACTCCCCAAAGCCGTTATCAAACTTAAGCTGTTTTTTTTCACATGCTTTGAGAGGCCAGAGTCAAATCCACCACATATCATTTTCACGCACCAATACACCAAAACATAGTTTAGTTTAGTTTAGAGATACAGCAGGGAAACAGGCCCTTCAGCCCACCGAGTCCGCGCTGATCAACAATTAACACTTTCCTTCACACACTAAGGACAATTATTATATTTACCAAGCCAATTAAACTACATACCTGTACGTCTTTGGAGTGTGGGAGGAAACTGGAGATTTCAGAAAACCCCCCCGCAGGTCACGGGGAGAACGTGCAAACTCCGTACAGACAGCAGCCGTTGTCTACAAGCGCTGTAAGGCAGCAACTCTACTGCTGCACCACTGTGCCACTGTTATAAACATTGTGGATACCCTGACAATGCAATGTAGCACGACAACAATTGGAGACAAAAGGAACTGCAGATGCTGGAATCTTGAGTAGCACAAAGCGCTGGAGGAACTCGGCAGGTCAGGCTGCATGTGTGGGAAGGAGCTGGTTTAAATCAAAAATAGTCACAAAAATCTGGAGTAACTAAACGGGACAGGCAGCATCTCTGGAGAACAGGAATGGGTGACATTTCGGGTTGAGATCCTTCATCAGACTGAGTCAGGAGAAAGGGTACTGGGAGATATAGATGGTGATTTAGAGAGATACATCACCTTTTCTCCAGAGATGCTCTCTGACCTACTGAGGGAACACAAAGTAATTCAACACTGGAGTACTGAGTTACTCCAGCTTTTCAGGGCAGGCAGCATCTTCAGTTAGCTTCAGTTTAGTTTGAATGTTAGTTTTAACTTTTGGTTTAGTTTTATAGACAATAGACAATAGGTGCAGGAGTAGGCCATTCCCCAATCAGTATCCCATTCCTGCCTTCTCCCCATATCCCCTGACTCCGCTATCTTTAAGAGCCCTCTCTTGAAAGCATCCAGAGAACCTGCCTCCACCGCCCTCTGAGGCAGAGAATTCCACAGACTTAGTTTAGTTTAGAGATACAGCATGGAAAGGCCCTTCGGCCCAGAGCCCACACCGCCCATCGATCACCTGTTCACATGAGTTCTATATTATCCCACTTTCTCATCCACTCCCTACCATTTATCATTAATGTCTTATTATTATTATTTATGGTAGAATAGAATAGAATAGAATGCTATTTATTGTCATTCAAACCTAGGTTTGAACAAAATTTCATTTCTACAGTTTTTTACATTACAAAACAATCCAAGACTCACACTTAACACAGTTTACATAAACATCCATCACAGTGAGTCTCCAACATCTCCTCACTGTGATGGAAGGCAAAGTCTTTATCTCTTCCCTTTGTACCTTCTCCCGTGGTCCAGCAGTCCAGCTGCAGTGTTGAGGCGAACTGGGGCTCCCGATGTTAAAGCCCCCGGCGGGCGATGTTAAGTCCTGAGGCCGTTTAAGCCACGCCGGGTGATGTTAGGCCCCGGCTCCATGTCCTTAAACCCGCGATTCCAGCGGGAGAAGTCGCCGTTGTGGAGCTCAGAAAAGCGGTCTCCCACCAGGGACGTGCGAGCTCCCGATGTTCCCGTCCACCGGGTCTGCGGCAGGTGCCTCTAAACTCCAAAAGTCGGGTCGCAACCGCACGCCACCACAGCTCTTCCCGCTCTGAAGTTGGCCAGCTCCGCGATGTCAGTTCCGCAGGCTCTGCAACTGGAGCCCTCAGGTTAGTCCCGGCCGGAGGTCACCGCCGGCTCCACGATGTTAGGCCCAACGACATCCGAGACCCGACAGAGAATAGTCGGGTCCCCGCACAGGGAAGAGATTTAAACAGTTTCCCCCACAGCCACCCCCCACATATACACAACTATAAAAAAATAATAAAAACTAACTCAAGACATACATTTAACAAGACAAAAATAAAAAATAAAAATAAAAATAAAAAAAGGTAGACGACTGTAGTCGAGCCGCTGCCATTAGGCGCCGCCACGCCACAGTGTTTTCTGAGTCATTCATAACTGTCACTGTGTCATGTTGTTACTTGTGGGCGGAGCACCAAGGCAATTTCCTTGTATGTGAATACTTGGCCAATAAATTTACTTACACACAAGGGGGAATTTACAGAGGGCCCATTAACCTGTGGAGGAATGGAACAAAAATTCTGAAATGTATGATCAACGCTTTAAATATTGAAATTGTGTTACATTTTCAACTTATGTCACAACATAATGACATTTGTAACCCCACAGTACATTAAATTCTTAATGATTCACATGCTACAATTGTGTCGATCTTTGGTTTAAACCAGCATCTGTATTTCCTTCCTACACATGCTATAATTATATCATTTATCCTAATTTATAAACTTTCCAATAAGAAATACTATGTCAGCCTTAACTCCAAACTACTTAAATGTAATTTAACTTACAATTCAGTTACAATTTCAAAAGACTGTAACTTCAATTGATGACTTTATAATTAAATCTATATAATTCTTT
This sequence comes from Leucoraja erinaceus, assembly GCF_028641065.1. NCBI lineage: Eukaryota > Metazoa > Chordata > Chondrichthyes > Rajiformes > Rajidae > Leucoraja > Leucoraja erinaceus. The sequence goes on along the minus strand of NC_073386.1, from coordinate 58,105,675 downwards.
CAAAATGTAAAAAGGTATTTTATGCTGCAGAGTAAAGTCATTCAATTTAGCAAATTAGCAAATGAGTTGTCTTGGTGTCTTTTAAATCTTCTGTTTATGTTTTTATTTGAAGATTGCAGCTATGGTGACGCAGCAGTACAGTTGCATTCTTAAGGGCCTGTCCCACTTAGGCGATTGTTTCGGCGACTGTCATAGTCATAGCGGGTCACCGAAGAACTGGCGACTGGACCCCTCCCCCCACAACAATGTCTACGATAATGTCTACAACAACCTACTTCCTAGTCGATGTCAAGCTACGGAAAGCTACCCACAACCGGCGACACATTAGGACGTCCACCTACGACCACACCTACGCCCACCAGCGACAAGCTACGACAAGGTACGACCCTGTCGGCGACAACTGAAGACAATTCAGTCGCCGCTACCTGTCGCCGGTTGACGTAGGTAGTCGCAAATGGAGTTCACCAAAGTCAGCAGCTGATGACAACCAACGTCATCCTGGCGACAACCAACGCCATCCTGGCGACAATCTACGTCAGGAGAAGACCAGCTACGTCAAGCCCACAGTCGCTGAAAAGTTTTGAACATTTCAAAATCCAGCGGTGATCAGAAAAACACTACGATTCTTTGGGCGACTGAGGAGACGACTCACGACCGTACAGGCGACCCCCCCCCCCCTCCACCGGCGACTATGTGGCAACAGCCTAGTCGCCTGTAATCTCCTAAAAAATAGCCTAAGTAGGACAGGTCCATTACAGCGCCTGAAGTGCCAGAGACCTGGTTTCAATCCTGGCTATGGGTGCTGTCTGTGCGATCTCCCCATGACCGCGTGGGTTTTCTCTCATAACTTCAGTTTCCTCCCACAATACAAAGACGTACACGTTTGTAGGTTCATTGCCTTGGTATAAATGTAAACATTGTCTCTGGTGTAGGATCGTGTTAATGTGCGAGGATCGCTGGTCAGCGCGGACTCAGCGGGCCGAAGGGCCTGTTTCAGGTCCGGTGTATCTAAACTAAGCTAAACTAATGTATTTTGTCTGCCAAATTATACTAAAAGATGGAAATGCTGCATAATTCCACTTGCAAAGTTATCTCTTGTAACCTGAACTGTCTGAAGAAGGGTCTTGACCTGAAACGTCACCCATTCCTTCAATCCAGAGATGCTGAGTGTCCCGTTGAGTTACTGCAGCATTTTGTGTCTATCTTCACCTGAACTAACATATTCATTGAAAGTTATCATCTGTAGGTTGATCATGTGAATCAGCTAAACTCCTGTTAATCCAGGCTGCAAGTAGCCAGTTTACTAGCACAATATTCTCATTTTAGAATGTATAGAAGATAGATCGGTGCAGCACAAGAACTGGCCCTTTGACACACAATGTCAAGAGTCAAGAGTGTTTTATTGACATATGCCCTGAAGTGGAACAATACATTTGAGGAAGGACATCCTTGCTATTGAGGAAGTGCAGCATAGATTCATGAGGTTAATCCCTGGGATGGCGGGACTGTCATATGAGGAAAGATTGGAAAGAATAGGCTTGTATTCACTGGGGTTTAGAAGGATGAGAGGACACCTTATGGAAACATATAAAATTATAAAAGGACTGGACAAGCTAGATGCAGGAAAATTGTTCCCAATGTTGGGGGAGTCCAGAACCAGGGGCCATAGTCCAAGAATAATGGGGAGGCCATTTCTCAACAGCGATGAGAAAAATATTTTTCACCCAGAGAGTTGTGAATTTGTGGAGGCAGTGGAGGCCAATTCACTGGACAAATTTAAAAGGGAGTTAGATAGAGCTAGAATGTTGCCTGGGTTTCAGCAACTAAGTTACAGAGAAAGGTTGAACAAGTTAGGGCTTTATTCTTTGGAGCGCAGAAGGTTAAGGGGGGGCTTGATAGAGGTCTGTAAAATGATGAGAGGGATAGACAGAGTTGATGTGGATAAGCTTTTCCCACTGAGAGTAGGGACGATTCAAACAAGGGGACATGACTTGAGAATTAAGGGACAGAAGTTTAGGGGTAACATGAGGGGGAACTTCTTTACTCAGAGAGTGGTAGCTGTGTGGAATGAGCTTCCAGTGAAGGTGGTGGAGGCAAGTTCGTTTTTATCATTTAAAAATAAATTGGATAGTTATATGGATGGGAAAGGAATGGAGGGTTATGGTCTGAGCGCAGGTATATGGGACTAGGGGAGATTATGTGTTCGGCACGGACTAGAAGGGTCGTGATGGCCTGTTTCCGTGCTGTAATTGTTATATGGTTATATGGTTATATGGTATTCACTGGAGTTTAGAAGGATGAGCGGAGACCTTATGGAAACATATAAAATTATAAAAGGACTGGACAAGGTAGATGCAGGAAAATTGTTCCCAATGTTGGGGGAGTCCAGAACCAGGGGCCACAATCCAAGAATAATGGGGAGGCCATTTCTCAACAGCGATGAGAAAAATATTTTTCACCCAGAGAGTTGTGAATTTGTGGAGGCAGTGGAGGCCAATTCACTGGACAAATTTAAAAGAGAGTTAGATAGAGCTCTTGGGGCTAGCAGAATCATTGGGTATGGGGAGAAGGCAGGCACGGGTTATTGATTGTGGATGACCAGCCATGATCACAATTAATGGCGGTGCAGGCTCGAAGGGCCAAATGGCCTCCTCCTGCACATATTTTCTATGTTTCTATGTTTCTAAATTCTTGCTTACAGCAACACAACAGTTATGTAAACATAGTACTCTGTAGAAACTATAATAAACATTTAAAAAATTCAGTTTATATATTTAACTGAAGTCCGAGTCTGAACTGACCTGGGGTATATATACGAATGTGTGTCTATTTTCTGTCTCAAACTGGGAAGTAAGAAGCTTTAATTTAATATTTTAAGCATTTTATATAGATCTATACAGAGCTATGAATTTCCAAGTGTGATTAGAATAGAAACTGAAATATTCTAAATCTATTTTTAGTTTAGTTGAGTTGAGTTGAGTTTAGTTTAGTTCAGAAATACAGCTCAGAAACAGGCCCTTCGACCCACCAAGCCTGCGTCGACCAGCCATCCTCACAGACTAACACTGTCCTACACACACTAGGGACAATTTATCATTTTTACCAAAGCCAATTAACCTACAAACCTGCATATCTTTGGAGGAAACTGGAGCACCCGGAGAAAACCCACGCAGGTCACGGGGAGAACGTTCGGTACAAACAAGCACCCATAGTCAGGATCGAACCCGGGTCTCTGGCGCTGTAAGGCAGCAACTCTACCACTGCACCACCATGCCTTACTTTGGTGTGAGCAGAAATAAAGAACTGCAGATGCTTGTTAATACACAAAATGACAAACTGCTGGAGTAACACAATAGATCAGGCAGCATAAATGTAATAGGAAGGAACTACAGATGCTGGTTTATACCAAAGTTATATGCAAACTGCTTTCAGTCTGAAGAAGGATGCAAACCTGAAAGGTCACCTATCCTTTCTCTCCAGAGATGCCGCCTGACCTACTGAGTTAATCCCACACTTTGAGCCTATCTTTGGGTCACACACCATCCCTGGAGAACATGGATTGGTGACGTTTTGGTTCAAAGAAGGGTCTCATGCACCTTTGTGCCATCTTGAAGTCATTTATTTTGTTTTAAAATTCCTTGTACGATTAAATATTTTAAAAAAAGGGAATTAAAATCCACATGCATAAAATGAGCTTGTAAAAGCCAGAGAGATCTCGAAGCAGTGTTCATAATTTAATAGGCCATTGAAAACTCGTTTAGAGTTAATGTATCAAAGTGTAGAATTTTTTCAGAATACATTAGACAAGTCTGATTCATAAGTACATTAACTTTGTCCATATTTCCTTTGATGCCGTTGGAGCAAGCTACAAATAGCATAGTCTGACACGACGTACTGAGTCACTGACTCCAGCCTAGGGATTTTCCACATTATGTACATGCGGAAATCCCAAGGATGCCGCCTGTTTCATAGTCGACAGTGAACCACTGCTGCTCCGTCATTGTTTCTGCCAAAGTCAGGCTATTGTTTGTTTTTTAATATAAAAATCATTTGAACATTCGCACACACAACACTGCAAATGCCTCATCACAACCCCTTGTTATGTCAAGAAACAATTTTGGAAGTTATATAAGTTGTTGGTGAGGCCACGTTTACAGAATTGCGTTCAGTTTTAGGCAACGTGTTATAGGAATGATAGGAAAGATCAGGGACAGTTTCTTCCCAGCTGTTAGCAAGCCACTGCATTATCCCCTCACCAGCTAGCGAGCAGTCCTGACCTCCCATCTACATCATTGGAAACCTTCAAACTGTCTTGAATCGGACGTTATTAGACTTTACGGATAGGTGACGTTTCAGGTCAAGATAGCCCAAAGACTAGGTCAGGGGTCGGCTGTGGAGGTTCCCACCCCCTGGTGAACAGAGGTGGATGGGGGGGAGAGGGACGTGGTGTCCGAGGAAGGAGATGGCTGGAGGCCGCACAATAGCCTGGGGCTTGCCTGGATCAGGCACCGCTCATAAGAACCAGAGTGTGGAGTTTAGAAATGGCACCAAAACATGGTGGCTCTTGCATGTGGGCTCAGTAGACTATTTCTGTACTCTTGGTAATAGAGGATCGGGAGTCTGGCTATACACTACTGGATTGTTTGTATGAAATATAATGTCACTGTGTTAGCACAGCTGCTCCTTGAGGTACCAAGGTCTAAGCGGATGCTCAGAGGGGATAGAGCCTTTTCTGTTGCTGCTCCGGCACTCTGGAACACCTTGCCGCTGCACATCAGACAGGCCCCCTCACTGTCCATCTTCAAATCCACCCTAAAAACTCATTTTTATTCTCTGGCTTTCGACACTGGCTGAGACATTGCTCCTGTTTTTAGTGCTTTTAATGTCTTTTAATTTTTACTGTTTTATAGTCCTTTGTTTTATGGTTTTTAATGGTTTATAATAACTTCTTGTCCATGAGTTCTCATGTACAGCACTTTGTGGCAACTGCAGTTGTTTAAAGTGCTTTATAAATAAAGTTATTATTATTATTATTATTATTATTATTATTATTATTATTATTATTATTATGTAACAATGAAAACACCATTGAAACATTGAAGAAGGGACCCGACCCAAAACGTTGCCTATTCACGCCCACCAGAGATGGTGTCTGACCCGCTGAGTTACTCCAGCACTCTGTGAAACATCACCTATCCATGTTCTCCACAGATGCTGCCTGACCCGCTGAGTTACTCCAGCACTCTGTGAAACATCACCTATCCATGTTTCTCCACAGATGCTGCCTGACCCGCTGAGTTACTCCAGCACTCTGTGAAACATCACCTATCCATGTTCTCCACAGATGCTGCCTGACCCGCTGAGTTACTCCAGCATTCTGTGTCTAACTATGTAATGTCTTTCTCAAATAAAAATATGCTTGTAATCTATCTTGGATGAGCTTTCAATTACTCTCAAGATTAGATGTTCCCTGGAGTTTAGGAGGTAAAATGTTCCATGTCTAAGCTATTTGTTTTTCTCATAGTGCAAGCAACGTAGCTCATGTTTAAGTGTGAAGATAGACACAAAGTGCTGGAGTAACTCAGCGGGACAGGCAGCATCTCTGGAGCGAAGGAGTGGGTGATGTTTCGGGTCGAGACCCTTAAGATTGTGAGTCAGGCGAGAGGGAGTCTAGAGATATGGAAGGGTAAGGTGTGAATATGACAGATCAACGTAGACGATGAAGAGGAAATGTAGAATGGTTCTTTGCTAGCTGAGCGGAAGGTGACAACGAGACATACAATCAGTAAAATTAATCAGAAGGACGGTGAAGCTAGTCGGAGGACTAGGGTGGGGGAGGGACGGAGAGAGAGGGAAAGCAAGGGTTATGAAGTTGGAGGAATCAGGTTTGTTGTTTGCTGAGGTCACTGATTTGGAGACTTACTCCTTTCACCTTCACCTGTGTTTTGCAAGCTTTGTCTCTGGTCTTTTACCGTTCCTGAGAGAATTGATCTGTTGCAAGGTGGATTAGCAAAGAGCCCTCTCTCTCCATCCCTGCCATCGGGAAGAAGCTACAGGAGCCTGAACGTCCAGGTTCAGGAACAGCTTCTTCCCTGTAGGTATCAGGCTATTAAACACCACAACCTCCAATAAGCTCTGAACTCCATAGACTTGGCGGCATTGGTTTTATCTTTGTTTGTTAGTCTTAAGCAGGGGTGGGGAACCTTTTCATGTTGGAAGGCCGGGCATTAAGTTAGCTGTAATCTAATAAGGCTGCATCCAAGAAACCTCAATTAGATATAGGATTATTTTGTTGAATCTTCTTTTACTCTTTGGTATTTTAAATATGTTCATTTTAAGATTGAAATTAAAATAATAACATATTCATAAAAATAAAAGGATTTGTTTTACAAAATTTGGATTCATTCAAAAGACCGCACTTAATGGCCTAGATCTGGAAGTCCGCATGTGGCCTTAAGGCCGCAGGTTCCCCACCCCTTGTCTTAAGTGTATGTATGTGTGTGATATATGTGTGTGTGTGTATAATCAATCATTCATAGTAAACGGAAATAATACATATATAAACTGAAAATATATATATACTGAACTTTTTTCTCTTTTATTACAATGTTTACAGAGCACTATGTTTACATATTCTGTCGTGCTGTTGCAAGTAAGAATGTCATTCTTCTGTTTGGGTCATATGACGATAAACCACTCTTGAATCTCTTGATGTCTTGAGCTGATGAGGAACAGCTTCATCCAAGTCCGCAAGAAATCGCAGTGAATTGTAGACGCAGCCCAGACCATCACACAAATCAACCTCCCTTCCATTGACTCCATCTACTCCTCACGCTGTCTCGGCAAGGCCAGCAGCACAATAAAGGACCGGTCTCACTCTCTCTTCTCCCCTCTCCCATCGGGCAAGAGGTACAGAAGTGCGAAAACGCACACCTCCAGATTCAGGGACAGTTTCTTCCCAGCTGTTATAAGGCAACTGAACCATCCGATCACCAACCAGAGAGCGGCCCTGAGCTACTGTCTACCTCATTGGAGACCCTCGGACTATCTTTAATCGGACTTTACCTTGCACTAAATGCTATTCACTTTATCCTGTATCTGTACATTGCGGACGGCTCGATTGTAATCGGGTATAAAATTTTCGCTG
>NC_073386.1:57963528-58093528 GCF_028641065.1 Leucoraja erinaceus | reverse complement strand
CCCTGACCCTTTTGACATTTTTGTTACACATTTCACTCCTCTTCTCACCTTATCTTAAACCCTTTTGTCTCCTTTTCATCTCTGGCCCATTATTCACCCAGCCCCTCCTCCTCCTCCACTCCTGTATCCACCTATCTATCACTCACCAGGTTTTGTCTTGCCCCAACCCTTTGCCTGTGCTCCCTCCTGCTAAAATCAGTCTGGAAAAGGGTCCCGGCCTGAAATATCATCTGTCCACTCCTTGCTCAGATGCTACCTGACCCACCTACATCCTCCAGCACTTAGTATTTTTGTTTTACCCATTTCATTTATCCTTCATTTTGTAAACTGCTCCTTGAAAATAACAAATTCCTTGTTTTGAAGAATTGAGACTGCTAAGTGGGAAAATCCATATATTGGATTGAATTTTCAGTGTGATATAATGATGCCAACATGTCCATTCTTTGTGTAAAACAAGAATCCAGAGTCTGACTGCCCACAGATAACGGACCAATGCTCGACCCGAAACGTCACCCATTCCTTCTCTCCACAGATGCTGCCTGTCCCGCTGAGTTACTCCAGCTTTTTGTGTCTATCTTCAGAAAAATGAAATTCTTCCTAACAACAGCATAACAGGGTCATGACAGAATACACACAGATACAACATAGATCATAAAACATAGAACAGCGCAGCTCAAGAACAGGCCCTTCGGCCCACAATGTCTGTGCTGAACAAAATGCCAAGACCATCTCTTATCTACCTGCAGATAACTCATATCCCTCCATTCCCTGCATATCCATGTGTCTATCGAAGCCTTTTAATAGTAAGATTAAACAAGTACTTACCAGTGCGAAGTTTGAACTGTATTTTATGAGGAGTTACGATGAGGGATTACGTGAAGAACCCACCCAGCGCGCAGGCGCGGCATACTTCCAAGCAGCGGTGTGGAATCACAGATAGACACAAATTGAAGTAAAGATAGTAAAGACCAATGAGACATCAGTCCGAGTTTGATTTATATAATGAGGGTGGGAGCGGAGGGCACGTAATCCCTCATCGTAACTCCTCATAAAATACAGATCAAACTTCGCACTGGTAAGTACTCGTTTAATCTTACTATTTTACTTCGGAGTCACGTGAGTGACTACGTGAAGACTTCAAAGGTCTGTGATTTCAAACCGTGTAACAGTTATATCACTCACTGCCGAAAGATCATCGAGGGAGGAAGTGGTATCTAAAGACCAACAAGTTTGTTAGTTTTAAAAAAAACAAATGTTTATTAATAACAACAAAAAATAGCTCCCCTGGGCTTTAAATTATAAATTTGCGGTTTCTAAAATTCTTTCCGCAAAGACGTCCTTTTCCATCAGCGGTTTTCTGTAGAATTTTTGGAATGTCGATTCCCTTGACCATCCCGCTGCTCTGAGGATGTGGTCTAGGGGAACCTGCATCCGATCCGCCGCTGAGGTGGACGCTGCCCTGGTTGAATGGGATTTAAAAACATCTGTGTTAATCCCTGCCATGTTAAGGACCTGTTTCAACCATCTGGATATAGTCTGGCTGGTAACCCGTCCAAAAGGCTTTTTATGGCTGACCCATAAGGCTTTTTCTCTCCCTCTAAGAGTTTGGGTAGTGTCTAAATAATGATGAAGGTGGGTCACCACACACAGCCTAGGTTCTGGAGGGTATGCCCGGAAGATCAACGGGGAGTTGGATGTACCTGGTCTGCTCTGTTTTACCAACCCCGGCATAGTGAAAGTAATGGTATCTGGGGTGGTCAGCATGTGGTCCAGACTTAACTGATGCAGCGACTGAACCCTCTGAGCAGAGACAAGCGCCATGAGCATAAGGGTCTTGTAAGTGGACTGTTCCAGGCTCAGGGATCCCACCGGAGGCCAACCTCGAAGGTGTGTTAATACTACACTAACATCCCACACTTGGGTGTATCTAGGTGTAGGGGGTTTGGTGTTATAAATCCCTTTAAGGAGTTTGATAACCAGAGGGTGGGATCCAACACTATGCTGTCCTATGGGCATGAGGTATGCGGACAGGGCGCTCCGAGCTGTATTGATGGCACTGTAGCTCATCTTTAGGTCATGGTGCAGGTGGGCCAGGAACTCCAGCACATCCGAGACCGAAGCCGTCTTGTATGATGTCCCTGCTTCCAGACAGTACTGTTCCCATTTCCTGATGTAGGTCAGGTACTGTTTCTTGGTGGAAACTCGCAGGGATGCCGACATGGTGGTGATTGTTCTCTCTGATAACCCCAATCCCCGGTAAGGTCTGTTCAGAATCTGGAAACCAGGAGGTTCAATTTTTGGTGGCATGGATGACTAATGCCAGTTACCGGGTGAGTCAATAATTGGGGGTGGTTGTGAAGGACCATAGGTGTCTCTACCACCATGTCGTGGAACATTGGGAACCATGGTTGGGTAGGCCAGTCGGGCACGACCAGAATGCCAGAGGCTGAGTCTGCCTGAATTTTCTGGAGTACCCGACTGATGAGGCAGAAGGGAGGGAAATCATAGAAAAAGAAATTTCCCCAATCCAGCGTGAAGGCATCTACCGCTGCTGCCTCTGGGTCTGGTTCCCAAGCCACATACATGGGTAGTTGGTGATTTAGTCTAGACGCAAACAAATCTATATCTGGCGTACCATATTGCTTGACAATTCTAGCAAATAGTTTTGGGTCCAACATCCATTCGATGTTGTCGTTGAATTTTCGTGACCTGGTGTCCGCCACTAAATTTAGCTTCCTTGGTAAATAGGCAGCTGATAGCCAAATATGTCTCTCGACACACCATTGCCAGATTATAGTAGTCAATTTGTCGCATGATACTGATTTTATGCCACCCATGTGCCGGATATAAGATACCGCCGTTGTGTTATCAATCATAATTCTAACATGCACATGCCGCATTTCAGATGCATATGCTTTTAGCCCATAAAAGGCGGCAAGCATCTCCAAGAAGTTAATGCCCAGTGTTTGTAGTAGCGATGCCTCTGAGTTAGTCCATCTGCCACCTGTGCTGTCTATGGAGTTAGTAGCTCCCCAGCCTAAAGCACTGGCATCCGTTGTAATGGTTATGTTAGGATTGGTGACGGCGATAGGACTGTGACTGTGCCAAATATTATCTACCCACCACTGAAGTTCTGATCTGGCTTCAGTGGGTAACTCCATTTTGCGGTCATAATGCCCCCTGTTAAGACGTAGCGCATGACTCCTTGCTCTTTGCAAATTTTGATAATGCAAGGGCCCATATTGGGCAGCCGGGAATGCTGCTACTATAGAGCCAATGACTCTGGCTACGTGCCGTATCCTTGGTTGCGGTGTAGCAATTAAATGGTTACAAGCTTCGATGAGTGAAACTTTTTTGTCTCTGGGCAGAGTAACAGTCATATGGATAGTGTCAATAGTGAAGCCTAGGTAATCCATGTTAGTAGTAGGCTCCAATATAGATTTATCTGGGTGTAGGATGAATCCCAAATTTTCAAGGAGTTGTTTAGTGGCTAAAACTCCTGCGACAGCTAGTTCCCTTGTTCTCCCTAATATGAGAACATCGTCCAGATAGGCCACAACTAAATGTTTTTGTTCTCTCAATTTTCTCATGGCCACTTTGAGAATTTTTGTAAATAGTCTGGGAGCTGTCGTTAAACCATTGGGCAAGGCTCTGTACTGCCACAGCTGGCCCATCCAGATAAATTTCAGATATTTGTAATAATCCTTATGAATGGGTACTAAATAGTAAGCATCCTTGATATCTATGCTTGCCATGTAGTATCCCTTGGAGATCAGTTGTCTGGCAGTGACAAATGTCTCCATTTTGAAATGTTGATACTCAACAGACTGATTAAGTGACGTCAAATCAATAATAATGCGACACCCACCATCTTTCTTGGATTTGAGAAAAATATTTGATACAAATTCGTGCGGCTCGTGTGTGGTCATTTCTATGATGCCTTTAGCCACGAGCCTATCTAGTTCAGCTTGTCCTTCTACCTTCTCAAATGCTGAGGGAAGGAATACCCTTTGGGGCATGTGCTGAACTGGAGGTTCTATGCCTGGTTTGAATTCAATTTTGTATCCACTGATACTGTTGAGTATAAACTTATTGTTAGTTAGGGAGCACCAAACATGCTTGAAGAACCTCAAACGTCCTCCTGTTAATACAGCACCCGTTGTCTGTGTATGTTGGCAGGAACCAGACCCACCTACCTCCATGTTTATTTGTGGGGCCGTTTTCGGTAGGTTTGGCCCAAGGTTGTCCGTGTTGGTGCTGCGGTGGGGCGGCGCATCTTCCCACGGCTCCGCCCTGGGCCCCGCTCTAAAAAAGAGCTCTGGGGGTAGTGGGAGGCGGTCACCAGGCTTTCACCAGCTCGGTACCTGCTGGTGGATGCCGAGGCGTGCTGCCAACTGGGTGTCTTCACCCTGCTCGGTCCTGGCGCTGCCCTCATGAGGCCTACTGGTTTGGCCGCCTCTTCCAACTCCTTCAGTTTTTTGGCCAAATCTGCACCAAATAGCAGCGCCTCTCGTTCCGGCGCTGGAGCTTTGCAGAGGCCTGCGTATTTCGGATTGAGGGCAGGCCTGATGTTGTCCCGCCGTAGGCTGTTGAGCTCATAAGTGGTGTTGCACATCAATGCCAGTGCATCCTGCTGGGGTATGGTTAGCTCTTCGTTCCCGACGGACCGAGCAAAGGCGGTGATGGCTGCTGAGTGGAGTTTCAGGACCCGCTGCATCTTTACTTCCTGAGCCCTGATCTGCTGCCCCAGCTGGTTCCATATCTGCCCGTTGACCGTTTTCACCCGCAGCGCCTCGCAATTCTCTGGCGCTGTGTACGTATCAAGGGCCTGCTGGACGACCTTGTCCTGCAGCGGCTTGTTGGACAGCCTGTTAATGCTGGCCGCCATTCTGGGTGGTAGTACCATCCCAGTTGTTGGGGGCGCTGCGTACCGGCCCACTACACCCAGTAGCTCTTCTTCTAGCATGCCCGGCATACTGATGTTGTCCTCCGCCTGCCCTTGGGATAGGCCAGCCCAGTCCTGGCCTCCCTTACTGCCCTCGAACAGAGAGGGTACAGAAGGGTGTGGTGATGGTAAGGGGGAGGCCAAAGCCCGTCCTCCTGGGAGATGCCTAGCCTGCATCTCCTCATCGATCATTTGTTCCAGGAGCTGCCTCATGCAGCTGATGCGAGCGTCTCCCCGTTTCGGTGGTGGAGAGCGTTCCCATTCCTCCGACAAATCGGAGGACACCGGCCGGTCGGTTTTGTGAGTAGCCTTCCTCCCTGTGCGGGGCGTCGATATCGGCAGCACAGGGGGCGGCTCGGTGTCGGGTGAGCGGGAGCGTTGAAATGGCTCCTCCGCTACAAGTGGCTGCCGCCCAGCTATGGACCCGTCCTCGGGTGGAGTTGGGCAGGCAGTCCTTCTGGCTGGTCGCTTTCGAGAGGCCATAATTCTCCCTTGAGCGACTCTGTAACACAAAAAAGGCACTTACCTGAGGTCTTGTCTTTATGCTGCAGCTGGAGAGCCTGGCTCCAGCTGCTGCCGCTGTTGCACTGCTGACGTAATGCCGCGCCTGCGCGCTGGGTGGGTTCTTCACGTAGTCACTCACGTGACTCCGAAGTAAAATTGCCTCTTATGTATCTACTTCAACCACCACCCCTGGCAGTGCATTCTAAATGCTTACCACTGTCCATTGAAAAAACTAGCTCCGGGCATCTCATTTAAACTTTGCCCCTCTCATCTTAAAGCTGGATAGTATATAACAAACAAACAACCCCAGTACCAGTGCAAAAAACCCCAAAGTCCATATGCAACCTAAGGCAGTTCATTAATCCTTGATTAGTGTGCCTTTGTGTGTGTGCGTGTGCGAGTGCGAGTGCGTGTGCGTGTGTGAGTGCGTGTGTGTGTGTGTGTGTGTGTGTGTGTGTGTGTGTGTGTGTGTGTGTGTGTGGTTGTGAGGTGTGTGGGAACTGCGGATGCTGTTTACGCCAAAGACTGACAAAATATGCCAGAGTAACTCAGCAGGTCAGGCAGCATCTCTGGAGAAAAGGGATGGGTGACGTTTTGGTCAGAACTCTTCTTCAGACTACAATCTTCAGTTCAGTTTCCAACCTGAAACGTCACCTATTCTTTCTCTCCAGAGATGCTGCCTGACCCGCTGAGTTACTCTGGGATTTTGTTTGTAATATACAGGGCTGCCAACGCTCACGCTTTGAGTGTGAGACTCACGCCCTCAAGCAAACTCTCACGCCCTCACGCTGATCATAAATTTCTCACGCTCTGTGGTGAGAAATTCTGTGATCAACGAAATTTTCAAAAGTCCGCGGGTGTTGGAGACCCGGGGTTGAGGGAGGGATGGGAGCAGAACCAGCGGCGGGAACAGATGCGGGGAGCCGGGGCTGGCGAGTGTTTGGCGAGTGTTTGCGGGGCTGGCGAGTTGCTCGCTGCAGCTCCGGCCATGGAGCAGTGCGAGAGTCCCGGGCCGTCGGAGGCGTCGGAAGCGTTGCGCCGCTGCCGCAGGAACAGACTCTCAAAGGGAGGTGGAGTGAGAGAGAGGGGAAGGAGACAGGGAGACAGGGGCGGGGGGGGGGGGGGGGGGGGGAGAGGAGAGACAGAGGAGAGACAGATGGGGGAGTGAATGGAGAGAGAGAAGAGGGAAAGGGGGGGAGAGTGAGGTAGGGGAGAGAGGGGGGAGAGTGAGGTGTAGGAGGGGGGAGAGAGAGAGAGGGGGAGGGAGAGAGAGAGAGGGGGGGAGAGGGAGAGAGTGAGAGGGGGAGACAGGGGAGAGAGAGAGATAGGGGAAAGAGGGGGAGGGGAGAGATAGAAGGGGAGAGAGAGGGTTTTGAGAGGAGAGAGAACGGAAGAGAAGGGGGAGAGAGAGAGGTGATAGAGGGATGAGAGTGAGGTGGGAGGGAGAGAGGGGAGAGAAAGAGAGATGGAGAGAAGGAGAGAGTCACATACAAGGAATTTGAGACAGGTAACAAGATGATAGAGAGAGGGGGGGAGAGAGAAAGAGAGAGAGAGAGAGAGAGGGGGGGGCAGAGAGAGAGGGGGATAGAGAGGCAGGGCTGCCAACTCCCATGCATTGAGCGTGAGAATCACGCATTTCACCAAATTCTCACGCTGATCACAAATTTCTCTCGCGCTGTTGTGAGAAATTCTGTGATTAATGAAAATTTCAAAACTCATATCAACTGCATGGGCCGCGGGTGTTGGAAGCAGAAGCAGCGGTGGGGACAGATGCGGACAGGGAGCGGGGCTGGCGAGTGTTTACCGGGCTGGCGAGTCGCTCACTGCAGCTCCGGCCATGGAGCAGCCTCAGTGCAAGAGTCCCGGGCCGTCGGAGGCGTCGAAGCGTTGTGCCGCTGCCGTGAGAGTCTCTGTGCCGAATTCGCCCAGGTGACCGGCATGGATCAGGCTGCGGCTTGGTGCATCCTGGAGGACAACCAGTGGCTGCTGGAAGTAAGTACCAAGCACTGGGTAGATACGGTGGAAGATAGTGGACTTCAAATGGGGGTGGTTGGTGAAAGCATCCTGCTTGCCTGATAGATTTTCACTTACTGTAACTGCAGGAAAAATGTTCCCGATGTTCAGAACCATGGGTCACAGTTTAAGAATAAAGGGGGGGCCAGTTAGGACTGAGATGAGAACAAACTTTCTTCATGCAGAGAGTTGTGAATCTGTGGAATTCTCTGCCACAGAAGGCAGTGCAGGCCAATTCACTGGATGTTTTTAAGAGAGAGTTCATGGCCGTCCGAAGGGTGGGTGCGTTGGGTGCGACCGAACCCCCCTTTTTTCCCCCTAAGAAAAAATCACCAAAAAAATAGCTCCAAAATAAGGCTCAGACTGCATCAGAGAGCATCTAAAACCAAAATAATGCTCAGAATGCATCCTTAAACGGGCCCTGGACATCGGCATTGAGGGACTTCACGCTTCATGCTCGTGATGTGCGCAGCACGCACACTTTTTCACATTAAGTTTTTAGTAATCCTGTCATGCCACCCCCCTTTTCGAAAAGCTTCGTACGGGCCTGGAGTTACATTTAGTTCTTGGGGCTAATGACATCAAGGGATATGGGGAAAAAACAGGAAAGAGGTACTGATTTTAGATGTATAGCCATGATCATATTGAATGCAGTGCTGGCTCGAAGGGCCGATGGCCTATTCCTGCACCTATTTTCTATGTTTCTATGCTTGAGTATGTGGCAATAAAACTCGACCACTTGATTTTGAAGCATTCATGCATGGTGGAGATATAATGTAGCCATAGAGTAATACAGTGTGAAAACAGGCCCTTCCGTGCAACTTGCCCACACCCGCCAACATGTCCCAGCTACGCCACCTGCTTTTAGTCCATACCTCCAAACCTGTCCTATCCATGTATCTCACCCAATGTTGGCAGCCCTGAATGTATATATTCCACCTCTCCACCAATTCCAATATTGGGCTAGTTGAGGAGGGGGGGGGGGGGGGGGGGGGGGGGGTTCTGGAGCACTAGTATGGGTGTTGTGGGCTGAAGGGACTGGTTTCCAAAGGGCTAGTATGGACATTGTGGGCCGAATGGATTCATGGGCTGGCGGCTCAGTCACTCAAGCCTGTTGTGCTGACAGCTCACTCACTCACGGCTGGTGGGATGGCAGTTGACTCACGGCTATTCCTTGAAATTCCATTTCAAGCAGGGTGCAAGACCACCAAATTCAGGTGCAGTTTCATACCATTTCAAGCAGGGTGCAAGGTCACTAAAGACAGCGAGTCATGACCTCTCCCTCCACCATCTTGCAGAGACTGAGCCACACCCACACTTCTGGGTTTTATAGTCCCTCCCCCCTCTCACTAGAAGGGTCGTGGCCTTCATGGCACGATTGACAGGAGAGTGAATCTCAACTTTTTTTAAACACTAATTACTCTTTTATTTTTCTTCGATGTGAAAAATCCTCGGCACCTGATGAGTGGATGGGGACTCTGAGTAAGATGGCCAAAAGTCACAGTCATATGTAGTAGCGTTTTTTTCTAAAATCAATATAAAGCGCAAACAGGAAGTGGTCAAGATTAGACTTTTAATTACATAGAAGGCAAGGCAACTTTAATTAGGCAAGGCAACTTTAATTAGGCAAGGCAACTTTAATTAGGCAGCACAGCTTTAGCATTTCCAAACCAAAGACAACACACTTTAGCATTTCCAAACCAAAGGCAACACAGCTTTAGCACTTCCAAACTATATTTTCAAACCACATTAATGGCACCGACAGGTCAGTAAAACCACTCACAGTTTAGTCGACAGGTGTTCAGTGTTATTCACAGCTCGGACTGAGAGACGTGACCCTCTCACTCCCCCATCTTGCGGAGACTGACTGAAGCACTCAACACTTCTGGCTTTTATAGTCCCTCCGGAAGGGGCGTGGCCTTCAGGAGTGAGAATTTCACAATTTTTAAAACAATAATAACTCTTTTATTTTTAATCGATGGGAAGAATCCTCTGCACCTGATGAGCAGAGGGGGACTGAGTAAGATGGCCAAATATGACAGCCGTAAGTGGTAGCGTTTTATCTAAAATCAATATAGTGCAAACAGAAAGTTGTCAAGTTATGACAAACAACCATTTGCACGCAGTGCCTTTTCACTTCAACCCAAACCTCCCAAACAACCACTTGCATGCAGTGCCTTTTTACTTCAATCCAAACCCCCCAAACAACCATTTGCATGCAATGCATTTTTACCTCAACCCAAACCCCCCAAACAACCATTTGCATGCAGTGCCTGTTTACTTCAAACCAACCATATTTTCATTTTCAAACCACATTAAGGGCACTTCCGGGTTTTATAGTCCCTCCTCCCTCCCACCAGCAGATAGAAAATTGCAATTTAAAAAAAAACATTAATATCTCTCTGATTTTTCATTGATGGGAAAAATCCTCTGGTCCAGGAAGGCGGACGGGGGTTCTGAGCGAGGTGGCCAAAAATGACGGCCGTAGGTGGCGGCGTTCTCTCGGAAATCACAGCACAGTGGGCCAAAAGCGGTCAAGATCAGACTTTTAGTAATATAGATATAAAACACAATTAAACAATAACAGTGAAAAGACAAAAACAATGTCCCCAAGTCTATGTAGTTGAGAGCTTAGTTGGTTTATTACTTACAATAAATTGCACGTTTGTGATGTTCAGAGAAATGAGACTGATAATTCATCGTTATATAGAAGTTTGACTTTGATTCATAATGCTGCTGGGATTTTACTTACAAAACTCAAGAGCCAGCTTGTTTTCTTCCACTTGAATACATCTGTGACACATTTCACATTCCCTTTCCATTAGCTGGGATGTCTTGAGATAATTGTTAGAGATAAGAGTGGCTTACCGTAAATGTGAGGTGCCTGTTGCCATTTAAAACAGAATAAACAGGGAATTATCCTTGATTCCTCTGCCTCAGGTGATAGCTAATCCACTGTCCTATGTCTAAGCTATTTGTTTTTCTTATAGTGCAAATAACATACTATAGCTCATGTTTAAGTTCGAAGATAGACAAAAAGTGCTGGAATAACTCCGCGGGACAGGCAGCATCACTGGAGAGAAGGAATGGGTGTCGTTTCGGTCTATCTTCGGTGTAAAGCAGCATCTGCAGTTCCGATATCACCGTCTGTATATCTCTTGTTTCCCTCTCCCCTGACTCTCAGTTGGAAGAAGGGTCTCGACCCCACGTCACCTATTCTTTCCCCCCAGAGATGCTCCCTGTCCCGCTGAGTTATTCCAGCTTTTCATGTCTCACCGCAGTTCTTTCCTCGGGATAAATGTGGAGGATTAGTTGTTTCTCTTTCAACTGTCTGAAGCCAAAGCAGATTGCTTGCAACTCTGGGGTTCTATCTAATCTGGTGATGACTTTCAGACCACATGCTGGCAGACTCACGGTTGTTTCATACTACGTTGATCACATGAACTGACAGGCCTGTCTGTTCACCCAACACTCACCCTTGCAATTAGAGTCACAGTTGTACAGTAACGGAAACAGGTCTAGTCATCTCACCACATCCACACAAACCGTAGTGCAATGCCGACCCGCTCAGTTACACCAGCATCTACATGTCTTTGTTTCTACACATCCCATTGCTATAGTTTCATAGTCAGGCCCTATCAGAGGTGGGCAACAGGTGCCATTTGGCATGGGCTTCATGCCTGTCTGCTTCAAAGGGATCTTGATTTGGGGGCCCCTAAAATGGAAATTGGCCTGGGCCTCAGTTAATCTACGAGCGGCAGACCTGCATCGAGTCAATCGCATGTCAAGGTACAACACATGTTGATTATAGTTCACTCACAGCATTCGTGAGTGACCAGTGGAAGTCAGCGGAACCATCTAGGCTACACCACTACATCAATGGCCCTATGGACGTCCCTGGCTAGGACCTTCCCCCGAAAGCAGTGGACAACCCTCAACCGCATGAGGACGGGCGTCGGACGCAATGGAGTACGATGAAGTGGTGGGGCCTCGTGGACAGCGCCTCCTGCGAGTGTGGGGACCCAACACAGACAGTGGAACACATCGTCACCAGTTGCCCCAAACTCCGGTTGGGCACTGAATGGTGAACGATGTCTGATTGGCCTGGACGATGACACGTTGTCCTGGCTCGCCTCAACGGAGCTGCAGGTCTAAAAGACACACGACAGAAGCAGGAGAAGCATTGGTCTGCATGGTGTTACAGTAGGCTAGCAGCTACTAAGATTAATTACTTAATCAGCCTTCTGATAATGGTGGCTACAGGGGGGGCACTGTCTGTGGTTGTTGAGCAGTCAGCACGGCTGTGGGAGTGTATATAAAATGTGTGACCTCTGGGGTACAGAGCCGCTGGATGTGGTTCCTTCACAAGAAGGAGAAGTTGACAGTTGCGTCTGTAAACGGCCCCGTCTGTGCATTCCAGGTAGGAGCGCGGTTCTTTAGCAGGGCTGTGGATGTGACACAGATGGCCATAGCCCTTGTTGGTCTGGAGGTGAACAACCTGTCCACTGGAGAGAGGTTTAAGTGGCTTGCTTGTCTTGTCAAAAAAAATTTTTGCGCTTGAATTGTAGTTGTTTCTGGAGCGCGGGCGGTGAACGGACCTGTGGCAGCAACAGCTGCTGGGGTACGGGCAGGGCAGCACGGGTTTGGCGTTGGGCTGTTGGACCCGGTATGGGGTACCTCAAGTTGAGCAAGTCCAGGTAGACGTTGGATTTGGCAAGGTAAGAACGCTCCGTTAATTGTTTTGCGCTTCGGACAGCCCGTTCGGCGAGTCCGTTGGACTGTGGACAGTCAGGGCTGTGGTGATATGTCGAAAGTCCCATCGTTGAGCAAAGTTTCTGAAGAGCTGGCTGGTGAACTGGCTGCCGTTGTCGGATAGGAGGCGTGCAGGGGAACTGTGCTGCGGGAAGTGGCGTGACAACTTCTGGATGGCTGCTTCAGATGTGATGGTTTGGAGTAGGTCAATTTCGAACCAGCCCGAATATGAGTCAACGAGAACCAGGTAGTGTTTCCCAGGCCATTCGAATATGTTGGTGGCTACCGTGGACCACGGTAGAGGAGGAACCGAGTGCGGCAGTAAGGGCTGCTTCTGCTGGTGTGGCGTCAGGCTTTTGCAGATGGCGCAGACTTCAGTTTTGTCACGTATGTACTTGGCCATCCCAGGCCAGTAAAACATGCTCTGTGCCCATTGTAAGGTTGGCTCCATGCCGGGGTGGCCCCTGTGGACGGCGTCAAAGTACTTGTCCTGGAGGACAGCTGGGAAAACTGCCTTGTGGCCCTTGACTATAATCCCGTCCTGTAACACCAGTTCGTCGTGAACCAGGAAGTATGGGCGGATTGCGAGCAGGGCGCTGTGTTATTTACCCGGTCAGCCACACCCGATGACTGCAGACAGCAATTGTAGAGTCTCGTCAGCAGCCGTGTGTACTGCCAGGCTGCTTAGGCAATCAGTGGGAACATACGATACGTTAATTACTGAGAACTAGTCCTGTTCAGAGGGCTGTTGTTCGCTGGTTTTGCGTGGGGCCCTTGTTAGCGGTTCAGCTATGTGCATGTCTTTGCCATTTTTGTAGATAATGTTGAATTCGAAACGCTCCAGCTGCATCATCATCCGTTGCTGGTGAGCTGGAGCAGCGTGGATGGGTTTGTTTAGAATGGTGGTCTGTAGGCAGGTGGGCTGGTTCTACAGTCACAGATTTTCCAAAAATAGTCTTTGAATTTTGTGTAGGCGAAAACCACTGCAAGTAACTCTTTTTCAATTTGGCCGTAACGTTGTTCAGTGTCGGCCAGTGTGTGGGTGGCATATACAACAGGCCATCGGTGGTGGTCTGTAGGCAGGCAGCGCCAAGTCGGTACTGGGACGCATCACATGTTAGTGTCACTGTCAACTGGCGAAGTAGGCTGGCCACCTGCAACATGAGGATATCAAAAGCTCTTTGGTGCTGTGGATACCAGGACCATTCTGTGTCTTTGTGTGTCAGTTCCCGCAGCGGGGCAGATATGTTGCTGAGGTTGGGAATAAATTCCCCCAGGTAGGTGACCATTCCATGGAATCTTTGTAAACTCGTAACGTCAGTAGGAACTGGCATTTCGTGGATGGCAGTAGTTTTCGATGGGTCCGGTCTGAGACCATCACTGGTGAAAACATGCCCAACATAGGTAACTTCCAGGACCCGAAACTTACATTTCAGGGGATTGAGTTTGGTTGGATGTCTTTGACACAGTCCAGCACTCTCTTCAGATTGGCGTCATGCTCAGCCAAGTCGCATCCGTAAACAAGAATGTCATCAACAATGATGGCACATGGATACCCCGCAAACAGTTGTTTCATTGTGTGCTGGAAAACCTCACTGGCAGAGTTGATGCCAAAGGGAATTCTCAGGAATTTGAAACGGCCGAAGGGGGTGCTGAATGTAGTGAGGTTGGACGAGTCCGGGTCCAGCAGGATCTGCCAAAACGAGCTTTTGGCATCCAGAATGGAGAACACTGATGCGTTGCCCTATTTGAGCCGAAACTTCCACTACCGTTTGCATAGGGTAGTGTGGCCATTTGATAGTTGTGTTTAGGTCTCTGGGGTTGATGCAGATTTGGATTTCTGCCTTGTTTTTTTTCATTGCAACCACCATGGTGGAAACCAAGTCAGATGGGTCAGTAACTGTAGCAATGACACCCAGGGAGACCACCATCCGCTGGTCTGCGGAATACGGTGTGGAGCTGGGACCACAGGAGTGATTTTGGGATCCATGGTGATATTGTAGTTGAGGGGCTGCTTTCCAAGCTTGTCGTCAAACAGTTCTTTATTTTGTGAGAGTATCTGCTGAGTTGGGCCACAGCGAGAAAGAGTTACTTTAGCAGACTTCTGATAATATAAACCGCATAGTAGGCGGCGTTTCTACTAACAAGCACTACAATTGGTTGGTAAGAAGTAACCAATCTATAGAGTCATAGTCATACAGCAGAGAAACAGACCCTTCGGCCCAACTTGTCCATGCCCACCAAGATGCCCCATCTATTTCAGTCCTACCCCATCATAGAAACATAGAAACATAGAAACATAGAAATTAGGTGCAGGAGTAGGCCATTCGGCCCTTCGAGCCTGCACCGCCATTCAATATGATCATGGCTGATCATCCAACTCAGTATCCCGTACCTGCCTTCTCTCCATACCCTCTGATCCCCTTAGCCACAAGGGCCACATCTAACTCCCTCTTAAATATAGCCAATGAACTGGCCTCGACTACCCTCTGTGGCAGAGAGTTCCAGAGATTCACCACTCTCTGTGTGTGAAAAAAGTTCTTCTCATCTCAGTTTTAAAGGATTTCCCCCTTATCCTTAAGCTGCGACCCCTTGTCCTGGACTTCCCCAACATCGGGAACAATCTTCCTGCATCTAGCCTGTCCAACCCCTTAAGAATTTTATAAGTTTCTATAAGATCCCCTCTCAATCTCCTAAATTCTAGAGAGTATAAACCAAGTCTATCCAGTCTTTCTTCATAAGACAGTCCTGACATCCCAGGAATCAGTCTGGTGAACCTTTTCTGCACTCCCTCTATGGCAATAATGTCCTTCCTCAGATTTGGAGACCAAAACAGTACGCAATACTCCAGGTGTGGTCTCACCAAGACCCTGTACAACTGCAGTAGAACCTCCCTGCTCCTATACTCAAATCCTTTTGCAATGAAAGCTAACATACCATTCGCTTTCTTTACTGCCTGCTGCACCTGCATGCCCACTTTCAATGACTGGTGTACCATGACACCCAGATCTCGCTGCATCTCCCCTTTTCCTAGTCGGCCACCATTTAGATAATAGTCTGCTTTCCTGTTTTTGCCACCAAAATGGATAACCTCACATTTATCCACATTATACTGCATCTGCCAAACATTTGCCCACTCACCCAGCCTATCCAAGTCACCTTGCAGTCTCCTAGCATCCTCCTCACAGCTAACACTGCCCCCAGCTTAGTGTCATCTGCAAACTTGGAGATATTGCCTTCAATTCCCTCATCCAGATCATTAATATATATTGTAAATAGCTGGGGTCCCAGCACTGAGCCTTGCAGTACCCCACTAGTCACTGCCTGCCATTGTGAAAAGGACCCGTTTACTCCCACTCTTTGCTTCCTGTTTGCCAGACAGTTCTCTATCCACATCAATACTGAACCCCCAATGCCATGTGCTTTAAGTTTGCATACTAATCTCTTATGTGGGACCTTGTCGAAAGCCTTCTGGAAGTCCAGATACACCACATCCACTGGTTATCCCCTATCCACGCTACTAGTTACACCCTCGAAAAATTCTATAAGATTCGTCAGACATGATTTACCTTTCGTAAATCCATGCTGACTTTGTCCAATGATTTCACCACTTTCCAAATGTGCTGCTATCCCATCTTTAATAACTGACTCCTAATAGCAGTTTCCCCACTACCGATGTTAGACTAACTGGTCTGTAATTCCCCGTTTTCTCTCTCCCTCCCTTCCTAAAAAGTGGGGTTACGTTTGCTACCCTCCAATCCTCAGGAACTACTCCCGAATCTAAAGAGTTTTGAAAGATTATTACTAATAGGAAAGATTTAGAGGGATACGGGCCAAATGCAGGCAGGTAGGACTACTGTAGATTGGCCATCTTGGTTGGTATGGGCAAGTTGAGCCGAAGGGCCTGTTTCTGTGCGACATGCTGAACAAGATGCCCCATCTACATCAGTCCCACCCCATCACTGAAAAGATTTAGAAGGATATTGGCCATAGGTGGAGAGATGGGACTACTTCAGGATGTTGGTCGGCATGGCCAAGATGGGCCGAAGGGCCTGTTTCTGTGCTGTGTTGGCTCTTTCACTCCACAACACACACAGTCCGAGCTGCAGCTCACGAGACTTCAGGCTCTGGAAATTCCCTCCGCAGAATGTTCTGCCTCTCCACATCTCTTGTCAGACACACTTGAGAACTTCTGCTTCTCTCTCCCGCCTCAGGTTATATTTTGGACCAGTTTTGTGGTTATTAGCATTAAACGTTCATGTCGCCCGGCGTGCCCCGCAGCAGTCGTTGCGGAGCTGGGTAGCTGCCATAGAGGGCAAGTTCTGCTCACCTCTTCACATGGGCGGAGGGGGGTGGAGGCAGATGTTGACGGACACTGGACAATTCAACCATCAGCCTCAGTTACACATTGGGTGGGATAATCATAAGTGAGAAGGTCATAAGTGCTAGGAGCAGAATTAGGCCATTTGGACCATCAAGTCTACTCCGCCATTCAATCATGGCTGATCTACCCCTCCCTCCCAACCCCATTCTCCTGCCTACTCCCCATAACCCCTGACACCCGTACTAATCAAATAATGCATAGGAAGGAACTGCTAGATGCTGGTTTTTGACAGAAGACAGATACAAAATGCTGGAGTAACTCAGCGGGACAGGCAGCATCTCTGGAGAGAAGGAATGGGTGACCTTTCGGGTCGAGACCCTTCTTCTGTGCAGCACTTTGGGACTTAATTCTACTCTAAACTGCTATAAAATTACAAGAAAGTCCGAATTAAATAATGTGGCACTTCTAATTACACTGCCACTTGATTGAAAACAAACATAGACTGATTTCTTCCAGCATTCTGACCTTTCTTCCAGATTCCAACTAATTTCAGATCTATGATGTGCATTTTCAATGCTCCTTGTTTTCTGCAACTTCCAGTTACTATATTGATCTGCACGCTCGCTGTCACTGTAATGCTACAATGCTGTTACACGCAATTCTGCACTGATATTTTCCTCTATGTACATGTGTGTGGCTTGATTAGACTTATGTGTAGTATGTAGTGTAGTAGTTGACTGGATCATACACAAACAAAGCTTTCCTCTGTAGCTCGTTAATTTAGTTTAGAGATACAGCGCTGACACAGGCACTTCGACCCATCAAGTCCACACAGACCAGCGATCCCCGCACATGTACACTGCCCTACTCACAACACGGACAGTTCACCATTATTATTAAGTCAATTAACCTACAAACCTGTACGTTTTTGGAATATAAGATGAAACCAGAGATCCCAGTGAAAACCCACGCAGGCCACGGGGAAAACGTACAAATTCTGCTTTGATCTGTCATTTTCACACCTTAACCCTTCCATATCTCTTGACTCCCTCTCCCTTGACTGTCAATCTCAAGAAGGATCTCGATCCGAAATGTCACCCATTCCTTCTCTCCAGAGATGCTGCCTGTCTACAGAGTTACTCCAAATGAGTTGGTTTACACTGAAGTCTATCTTCGGTATGAACCAACATCTGCAGTTCCTTCCTACACATTAGTGGTGACTCACTGTTTCATGTACTGGTAAACCCACAGCGTTTTTGTGGTAATATCTGATTTAATTTCAACATTTTACTCTAC
Organism: Leucoraja erinaceus; assembly: GCF_028641065.1. Lineage (NCBI taxonomy): Eukaryota > Metazoa > Chordata > Chondrichthyes > Rajiformes > Rajidae > Leucoraja > Leucoraja erinaceus. Next base: position 58,075,694 of record NC_073386.1, on the reverse strand, counting down.
ACATACCATCGGCCTTCCACAGATTGTGAAATGTTTAAATAAGGGTGAATATTCAAATAAACCTTCAAACCTTGGGTGCTGTCTGTGTGGAGTGCCACGGTGGCGCAGCGGTAGAGTCATTGCCTTACAGCGCTTACAGCACCAGAGACCCGGGTTCGATCCCGACTATGGGTGCTGTCTGTGCAGAATTTGTACGTTCTCCCTGGGTTTTCTCAGAGATCTTCGGTTTCCTCCCACACTCCAAAGACGTACAGGTTTGTAGGTTAATTGGCTTGGTGTAAATGTGTGGGGTAGTGGTAATGTGCGGGGATCGCCGGTCGGTGGGCTCGGTGGGCCGAAGGGCCTGTTTCCGCACTGTATCTCAAAATTAAACTAAACTAAATTAAATAAGGGTGAATACATTAATCTACAAACCTTCTGTGCTGTCAGTGTGGAGTGGCATGATAGTACAGTGTAGAATCATTGCCTTACAGCGCTTAAAGCCCCAGAGACTCCGGTGCAATCCTGACTACGGGTGCTGTCTGTACGGAGTTTGCACGTTCTCCCTGTGACCACCTGGGTTTTCTTCGGGTGCTCCCGTTTCCTCCCACACTCCAAAGACGTGCGGGTTTGTAGGTTGTGTATGGGAATCACTGGTCAGCATGGACTCGGTGGGCTGAAGGGCCTGTTTCTGCGTCATATGTGTGCAATCTAGAATCCATTAAAAAATCCAAACAGTCTGAAGAAGGGTTTCGGCCCGAAACGTTGCCTTTTTCCTTCGCTCCATAGATGTTTCTGCACCCGCTGAGTTTCTCCAGCTTTTTGTGTCTACCTTCTAAACGTCAACATTTTGCTTCACACAGACCATCTGCGTTCTTCAGGTTGTGACAGGCTTAAATAAGTGTGAACATAATACACTTTAGTACCTGCAAGTCCATTCGATTTATTTGGAAGAATTCTTTGGTGCAAGTTTTTGAGACCATTTTCACCAATGACTTTAGACACATTCATCACCCTGCTGTGATTCAAGTGAAGTGCAAAGCCCTGATGTGACTAGTGTGCTCATCTTTATTCTCAGCTATTTATGGATTTCCCGCCAGTTTTGACAATGCGCCAAGCCTTTCACACAGACAGCACCCGAGGTCAGCATCGTACTTAGGTCTCTGGCGCCGTGAGGCAGTGGCTCAACCAGCTGTTTGTGTGGAGTTTGCCCACACTCCCTGTGACCGCGTGGGTTTCCCTTGGGAGCTCCGGTTTCCTCCCACATCCCAAAGACTTGCGGGTTTGTAGGTCAATTAGCTGCTGCAGATTGCCCCTAGTGTGGATAAGAAAGTGGGATAACAGAACTAGTGGGAACAGGCGATCGCTGGTCAGCCTGGGCCAAAGGGCTTCTTTCTACGCTGTATCTCTAAACAAAACTTAAAAAGTCCGGAGTTAAGGTTAGTGTTGTAAAGTGTTCAGGAGCCTGATGATTGCTGGGAAGAAGCTGTTCTTGATAGACCAGTGGAAATATCTTTTTCACATCCACTCTATCTATGCCTTTCATTATTCTGTAAGCTTCAATGAGGTCCTCCCTCAACCTTCTAAACTGCAGTGAGTACAGGCCCAGTGCTGTCAAATGCTGTTATGACTGAAAGACTAAAGAGGGAACATAACCTGTGGACAAAAGACACTGGACACTCAACTAACGACATTCACACAGAAGACACTGCTGAGAAACAGACATTCCTTATCTGTGCAGGATGTGCAGGATGTACAGAGCACCTTCAGGGACTATTGTTCACAATAATGTCTCGTTTCTTATCTGTTGATAGCACCTTCATACCATGGAAGGGATGTTAGTTTATGGTTTATAGTACTGTCTGGGTACTTGTCAATTGATTGCACCTTTGTATCAGAAGGATATTATTGTTAGTGCACTGCAGATGCTGCTTTAAACCAAAGATAGACACAAAATGCTGGAGTAACTCAGCAGGACAGGCAGCATCTCTGGAGAGAAGGAATGGGTGACTTCTTCAGACCGAGAGTCAGGGGCGGGGGAGATACAGAGATAAGGAAGGGTAAAGTGTGAGAATGAGACATCAAAGGGGGTGGAGATCAGGGAAAATGTGGAATAGATCATTGTTAGGTGGGAGAAGGTAACAAGGAAGCACACAGAGATAAAATGTAGCCAGTGGCAGGTCAGACTGGTCGGAGAAATGGGAAGGGGGAGGGATGGAGAGAGAGGGAAAGCAAGGGCTATTTGAAGTTAGAGAAGTCAATGTTCATACCGCTGGGGTGTAAGCTGGGCAGTCTCTATCATTGTTCATGGTACAGTCCATGTTCTTGTCAGTTGATAGCACCTTCGTACCACAGAAGGGATTATTGTTCAGAGAAATGTCAAGGTCCTGATCAGTTGTAACGAGTCCTCAAGCAGTTCATGGCTTTTAAAATAAATATCCTAAATTCTAGACTAACCTCCTCGATTCTCTGCAATCCCCAACACCTCTTTCAGGTCTCCCCTCAGCCTCGGGCATTCCAGAGTAAACAGTTTTGGTCTGTCCAACATAGAGTCATCGAGGCATAAAGTCATGGAATAACAGAGTGATACAGTGTGGAAACAGGCCTTTTGGCCCAATTTGCCCACACCGGCCAACAATGTCCCAGCTACACTGGTCACACCTGCCTGTGCTTGGTCCATATCCCTCCAACAATGATCCCACCTGCCTGCGCTTGTCCCATATCCCTCCAAACCTGTCCTATCCATGTACCTGTCTAACTGTTTCTTAAACGTCGGGATAGTCCCTGCCTCAACTACCTCCTCTGGCAGCTCATTCCATACACCCACCATCCTGTGTGTGAAAAAGTTACCCCTCAGGCTACTATTAAATATTTTCCCTGTCACCTTGAACCTATGTCCCCTGGACTTGGACATAGAAACATAGAAACATAGAAATTAGGTGCAGGAGTAGGCCATTCGGCCCTTCGAGCCTGCACCGCCATTCAATATGATCATGGCTGATCATCCAACTCAGTATCCCGTACCTGCCTTCTCTCCATACCCCCTGATCCCCTTAGCCACAAGGGCCACATCTAACTCCCTCTTAAATATAGCCAAATGAACTGGCCTCAACTACCCTCTGTGGCAGAGAATTCCAGAGATTCACCACTCTCTGTGTGAAAAAAGTTCTTCTCATCTCGGTTTTAAAGGATTTCCCCCTTATCCTTAAGCTGTGACCCCTTGTCCTGGACTTCCCTAACATCGGGAACAATCTTCCTGCATCTAGCCTGTCCAACCCCTTAAGAATTTTGTAAGTTTCTATAAGATCCCCTCTCAATCTCCTAAATTCTAGAGAGTATAAACCAAGTCTATCCAGTCTTTCTTCATAAGACAGTCCTGACATCCCAGGAATCAGTCTGGTGAACCGTCTCTGCACTCCCTCTATGGCAATAATGTCCTTCCTCAGATTTGGAGACCAAAACTGTACGCAATACTCCAGGTGTGGTCTCACCAAGACCCTGTACAACTGCAGTAGAACTTCCCTGTTCCTATACTCAAATCCTTTTGCAATGAAAGCTAACATACCATTCACTTTCTTTACTGCCTGCTGCACCTGCATGCCTACCTTCAATGACTGGTGTACCATGACACCCAGGTCTCGCTGCATCTCCCCCTTTCCCAATCGGCCACCATTTAGATAATAGTCTGCTTTCCCGTTTTTGCCACCAAAATGGATAACCTCACATTTATCCACATTATACTGCATCTGCCAAACATTTGCCCACTCACCCAGCCTATCCAAGTAACCTTGCAGTCTCCTAGCATCCTCCTCACAGCTAACACTGCCCCCAGCTTAGTGTCATCCGCAAACTTGGAGACATTGCCTTCAATTCCCTCATCCAGATCATTAATATATATTGTAAATAGCTGGAGTCCCAGCACTGAGCCTTGCGGTACCCCACTAGTCACTGCCTGCCATTGTGAAAAGGACCCGTTTACTCCCACTCTTTGCTTCCTGTTTGCCAGCCAGTTCTCTATCCACATCAATACTGAACCCGCACTGTATGTCCTCAGGTAAGGACATCTCCTTACAGGCAAGGACATCTCCTTACAGCATGTGTAGGAAGGAACAGCAGATGTTTGTTCAAACTAAAGATAGACACAAAATGCTGGAGTAACAGTGGATCAGTCAGCATCTATAGAGAAAAGGAATAGAATGTCTGAAGCAGGGTCTCAACCTGAAACATCACCTTTGCAAATAAAGTACCATACCATACCATACCACAATGGGAGTCAACAATGATTCATTCCCAGCGCCAGCAGTCTTTGTTTCAAATGAATCAGTCGGGTAATTAAAAATGCACAGTTCTTCGCTACCAATTAATTTGAGGCTAATGAGAACAAGTCTCTGATCCTTACTTGCGCATTTTATCTCCTCTTTGTAGCGAGGGGCCTTTTTGTTATAATCAGGTCATTCTTTTTACATCCGACCCTATTTACTATGCATCACTTTAATAATATTAACTTGCTCGTTAAAAAACAGCACATTTCCAGCAACATAATAGTACTTTTATCTTCAGTCTGGCTAATCCTGGCACTGGTCCAAGTATACCTTTGGCTCGTGGGGATCTTGGATTGTTTCATTATCATCTGTTGTGTCTCTGTGTGCAAGTGCTGGTTTTAATTTCATGTTGCAAGCTTTATAACTCAAGCTCTCTGTTACACTGTGATCCTCTCCGCTTCGTATATCCTGCATTAGTTTCGCTACTTGAATCATTTGGATAATTAATCCATGCTCAGCACAACATCGTGTTTAACTACTCTTGGAAAATAGGCACTTTCCTAATTTTCAATCTTTATAATATGATAGAAAAATAGGTGCAGTAGGGCCATTTGCCCCTTCGAGCCAGCACCGCCATTCAATATGATCATGTCTATCATCTAAATTCAGTATCCCGTTCCTGCTTTCTCCCCCCATATCCCTTGATTCCTTGAGCTCTAAGAGTTAAATCTAACTCTCTTTTGAAAACATCCATTGAATTGCCCTCCACTGCCTTTTGTGGAAGAGAATTCCACAGATTCACAACTCTCTGTTTTTCCTCATCTCAGTCTTAAATGGCCTACCCCTTATTCTTAAACTGTGACCCCTGGTTCTGGACTCCCCCAACTCTGGGAACATTTTTCCTGCATCTAGCCTGTCCAATCCTTTAAGAATTTTATATGTTTCTAAAAAAATCCCTTTCATCCTTCTAAATTCCAGTGATTACAAGCCCAGTCTACCCATTCTTTCATCATATGTCAGTTCCTCTATCCCAGGAATTAATCCAGTGAACCTACACTGCACTTCCTCAATAGCAAGAATGTCTTTCCTCAAATTAGGAGACCAAAATTGCACACAATACTCCAAGTGCCGTCTCACAAGGGCCCTGTACAACTGTAGTAGGACCTCCTTGCTCCTACAGCCAGGTTGCACCTCCCCTTTTCCTTAGCTGACATAATTCAGATACTAATCTGCCTTCCTGTTCTTGCCACCAAAGTGGATAACCTCATTATATCCACATTATACTGCATCTGCCATGCATCTGCCCACTCACCCAACCTGTCCAAGTCACCATGCAGTCTCATAGCATCCTCATCGCAGCTCACAAATGTTCAAAATTTTTTGGCAACTCTGATATGATGCGGGGAGTCGCCAAAAAAATCGCCAAGTGGGACAGGCCCTTAAGTGAAGACGGAACCAAAGTATTCGTTTAACTGTTCTGCCTTTTCCTTGGTTCCCATTATAAATTCATCTGTCTCTGATTGTAGATTTGTCTTCACTAATCTTTTCCTTTTACACATCTAACAAAGCTTTTTGAGTCAGTTTTCTTCAAGGATGGCCTGTCCTCTAGTTTGTGCTTCTACATATTGGTTTAAAAAACCATCCCGTATACCCGACAAATGGACTGAAGCTTGTTGTTTTTAAATAGGAAATATTTTTTTGATATCTATAATGTAGCATTAAATTGGTATCAGCTGGCGGAATTGACCCTAAACCAGAACTGTTCTTGGCAATTGGATTCATAGTTTGTTTTGGAACAGCATCTCATATTTCGCTTGGGCAGCTTACAGCCCAGTGGTATGAATATTGATTTCTCTAACTTCAAGTAACCCCGACATTCCCTCTCCCTCTATCTCTTCCCCACCCAAGTCACACCAGCTTCTCGTTTTCACCCCACAAACAGCTAACAATGGCCTGTTTCCTTTATCATCCGTACGTTTTAGTATATCTTTCATTTAATTGTTCATTAGCTCTCTACATCATCCTCTATATCTCTCGTTTCCATTTCCCGTGACTTTCAGCCTGAAGAAGGGTCTTGACCCAAAACGTCACCCATTCTTCTCTACAGAGATGCTGCCTGACCAGCTGAGTTACTCCAGCTTTGTGTGTCCATTTCTGTTTTCAAACTCTCTCTGTTTATATTCCTTCCTCTGGCTTCACAATTCACACCGCTTCTAGCCCTACCTCACACCTTTTGTCTTTTGATATCTGGCCTTTGCTCATAAGGTAATTAGGAATTAGATCATTCGGCGCCATTACAGAGATAGGTTGAATAAGTTAGGTCTTTATTCTCTGGAGCGCAGAAGGTTAAGGGGGGACTTCGATAGAGGTCTTTAAAATGATGAGAGGGATAGACAGAGTTGATGTGGACAAGCTTTTTCCCTTTGAGAATAGGGAAGATTCAAACAAGAGGACATGACTTCAGAATTAAGGGACAGAAGTTTAGGGGTAATATGAGGGGGAACTTCTTTACTCAGAGAGTGGTAGCGGTGTGGAATGAGCTTCCAGTGGAAGTGGTGGAGGCAGGTTCATTGGTATCATTTAAAAATAAATTGGATAGGCATATGGATGAGAAGGGAATGGAGGGTTATGGTATGAGTGCAGGCAGGTGGGACTAAGGGGAAAAAAACATTTGTTCGGCATGGACTTGTAGGGCCGAGATGGCCTGTTTCCGTGCTGTAATTGTTATATGGTTATATGGTTATATGGCCCATCAAGTCTACCTCGCCATTCAAGCATGGCTGATCTATCTCCCGCTCCTAACCACATTCTCCTGCCTTCAGCCCATAACCTCTGACACCAGTACTAATCAATACTATCTCTGCCTTAAAAATATCCACTGACCTGGCCTCCACAGCCTTCTGTGGCAAAGAATTCAACAAATTGACCACCCTTAGACTAAAGAAATGTCTCCTCATCTCCTTCCTAAAAGAACATCCTTTAATCCTGAGCCTATGACCTCTAGTCCTAGACTCTCCCACTAGTGGAAACATGCTCTCCACATCCACTCTATCCAAGCCTTTCACTATTCTGTAAGTTTCAATGAGGTCCCCGCTCATCCTTCTAAACTCCAGTGAGTGCAGGCCCCGTGCCAACAAAGACTCATCATATGTTAACCCACTCATCCCTGGAATCATTCTTGTAAACCTCCTCTGGACCCTCTCCAGAGCCAGCACATTCTTCCTCAGATATGGCCTCCACTGCCCTCTGTGGCAGGGAATTCCACAAATTCACAACTCTCTGGGTGAAAAAGTTTTCTCTCACCTCAGTCTTAAATGGCTTCCCCTATATTCTAAGACTGTGGCCCCTGGTTCTGGACTCACCCAACATTGGGAACATTTTCCCTGCATCTAGCTTGTCCAGTCCTTTTATAATTTTATATGTTTCTATAAGATCCCCCCCTCATCCATCTAAACTCCAGTGAATACAAGCCTAGTCTTTTCAATCTTTCCTCATATGACAGTCCCGCCATCCCAGGGATCACTCTGCGCTGCACTGCCTCACTCACAAGGATGTCCTTCCTCAAATTAGGAGACCAAAACTAATTTGAGGAAGGACATCCTTGTGATTGAGGCTGTTCAAGACTGAAGAAGAGTCCTGACCTGAAACGTCACCCATCCATGTTCTCCAGAGATGCTGCCTGATCCGTTGAGTTACTCCAGCACTTTGTGACTTGTAAACCAGCAGTTCCTTGTGCTTTGTGAACGGTTCCCTCTCAAAATGTGGCACTCATCATGGACATGTTTACTGCTGAAATTCCGTGGCATCAGCAGCATCTTTTCAACTCTTGGGCCGCATATCACGTAAGCCCTGATATCAGTCCAATTCCTCTAATGCAATCATTTCATCTCATTCACATAATCACCCTGCAGAATCTCTGGGCTTTTGCGTCATGTTTTGCGTTCTATCCAGTAGCACAAATCAATTTGAGATGCCGGGCAGCTGGAATGCAGGAACAAGCAAAAATATAGCGATGCAACTTCAAGTACACTAACTGGAATGTCACTGCAGAATCCTTCTGGTGTTTTTCGTTAGAGATAGTACAGCAATTGGCCCTTTGTCTCATTGAGTCTGCACCAACCAGTATCCCCCCCCCACCCCCCACCCGTACACTATCAAATACACACTAGGGGCAATTAACAATGATACCAAGCCAATCAGCCTACAAACCTATACGTCTTTGGAATGTGGGAGGAAACCGGAGATCCTGGAGAAAACCCACACAGGTCACGGGGAAAACGTACAGGCTTCGTACAGACAGCACCCGTAGTCAGGATCGAACCCGGGACTCCGGTGATGTGAGGCAGCAACTCTACCACTGCACCACGGGAGTTAATAATGGAGATACCAGTATAAACTGTTCAGGCTGAATGGCCTTATTGTGCTATACATTTCACACAATGGAGAGTTTAGTTTATTATTTAGTTTAGCCAATTATTGTCACGTGTCGCGAGGTACAGCGAAAAGCTTTTTGTGTTGCGTGCTATGCAGTCAGCGAACAGACTGTCCATGGCTACAATCAAGCTGTCCACAGTGTACAGATACAGGATAACAAGAAATATAGATTGAAAAGTGTGGAGCGATTGTCATTTTTAGTTTAGTTTAGTTTAGAGATACAGCACGGAAACAGGCCCTTCGGCCCACCGGGTCCGCGCCGGCCAGCGATCCCCGCACATTAACACTATCCTACACACACTAGGGACAATTTTTACATTTACCAAGCCAATTAACCTACAAATCTACGTCTTTGGAGTGTGGGAGGAAACCGAAGATCTTGGAGAAAACCCACGCAGGTCACGGGGAGAAGGTACAAACTCCGTACAGACAGTACTCGCCGTCGGGATCGAACCCGGGTCTCTGGCGCTGTAAGGCAGCAACTCTACCGCTGCGCCACCGTGAATGTAATGGACTGTAATGGGACCAGCGAGCAGAGAGTCGCCTAGCTTTGGCACCATCTTGTGATAGAAGAGGTTTAGAGGGATATGGGCCAAGCACAGGCAGGTGGGGGTAGTGTAGATGGGACATGTTAGTCGGCATGGGCAAGTTGGGCCGAAGGGCCTGTTTCCATGCTGTATGACTATATGATTCTTTAAAACCTGAATCAATAATTTCCTGTATGTGCCTTATATATACACAGTATAGATGACCCAGTTGGCATTTGTGAAAGTATTCTTTAAAAAAAGCCAATTTTAATTCAATTTCATGAGAAAGGGCAGCTGCGACTTGTTTGGGATGAGTTGTCTGATCACCCGCTTTTTTCAGGGGCCCTGCCATGTTGAGGTGAGGAGTCACAACAGCCGCCTGTAGCTTCCCACTCATTTATTGTTTGTTCTGTGGCTTAAGTCGTCAATTACTGTAGACGTCACTTCTGGGCCATGGGGTTTGGATTCCTGATCTTAATCTTCCCATTGTGACAATTGCCATTTTCCACAAATTGACCCAAACAAGATTATCCACCAACCGATTTTTTGACTGGATTATATTGAGAAGACAGGCAGAAATAGTCAGTACGGAGTCCCTGTACAATCTACTTTTCAGATATCCCTTCCCCTTCCCAGTTCTCCCACCAGTCTTACTGTCTCCGACTACATTCTACCTCTGTCCCTCCCCCTCCCCAGCCATCAGTCTGAAGAAGGGTCTCGACCCGAAACGTCACCCATTCCTTCTCTCCAGAGATGCTGCCTCGCCCGCTGAGTTACTCCAGCATTTTGTGTCGATCTTCAATGTAAACCAGCATCTGCAGTTCCCTCCCACTCATTAGTAGTAAGCCCACTGACAGGGAGACTTTCCCCACATATTAGTAATAAGCCCAGCGGCATTTTGTGTCTACTTTCAGGCACCTCCGTCTCTGTCTGTTGATCCACTGATTGTGTAAAGTGGGGACTGTTGCTTCATGTAAGGATGTCCCTTGAGGGCACGGACAGGCATGGAGTGCTGCTAATGTGAACTTAGTTGAGATATTAAATTCACTTTTAATGGCATCTGCACATCTTCTGTGGAGCTGTGGTACAATTAGGTCTATTTATAATAATGGATTGCTCCTTTGATCCACAATTGTGGCATTTCCATGTCAAATGTTTTCTTGCGTTCAGCATCACAATTACTCGTGGGATTGGCTTTTGCCCCCTAATTAATAAAAATAGGAGGTACACAAAATTGCTGGAGAAACTCAGCGGGTGCAGCAGCATCTATGGAGCGAAGGAAATAGGCGACGTTTCGGGCCGAAACCCTTCTTCAGACTGACTAAAAATAGGCCTCTGGGCAGTCTTGTTTACAGTTTAGTTTAGAGATACAGCGCGGCTACACGCCCTTCAGCCCACCGAGTCCTCGCCAACCAGCGATCCCCGCATATTAACACTACCCTACACACACTAGGGACAATCTTTTACATTTATACCAAGCCAATTAACCTACAGAACCTGTGTTGCACGTTTTTAGGATTGTAGGAGGAAATCGAAGATCTTGGAGAAAAACCACGCAGGTCACGGGGAGAATGTACAAACTCTGTACAGACAGCACCCGCAGTCAGGATCGAACCCGGGTCTCCGGCGCTGCAAGCGCTATAAGGCATCATCTCTACCGCTGCGCCACCGTGACCGCTTCCGATTCAGAGGGTCACAGACTGCATTTTTAATTTATGTCAGAGATACAGCATGGAAACAGGCCCTTCAGCCCACGGAGTCTGTGCCGACCAGCGATCCCCGCACACTAGTTCTATCCTACAGACAAGGGGCAATTTACAGAAGCTGATTAACCTGCAAACCTGCAACTCTTTGGAATATGGGAGGAAGCCTGAGCACCCGGAGAAAACCCACGTGGTCACAAGGAGAAGGTGCAAACTCCTTACAGTTTGAACCCAGGTCCCTGGAGCAGTAAGACAGTAACTCTACCGCTGCGCCACCATTTCTCCATCAATTTTTCATACTTTTATTAGGTCGCCCCTTAAATCTTAGTGTCCAGTTTTAGATCATAGAACATTGAACAGTACAGCACAGGAGCAGGCCCTTCAGCCCATAATGTCCGTGCCGAACATGATGCCGAGGTAAACTGATCTCATCTTCCTGCACATGATCCATAGCCCTTTATTCCTTGTATAACTTTGTGCCTATCTAAATGCCTCCGAAACGCCACCATCGTATCCAACACCCCGGCAACATTTTCCACCAGCATCTGCGTAAAATAACTTGCCCCACACAACTCCTTTAAACTTTGCACTTCTCATTTTAAAGCTCTTCTCTCCAGACTTTGACATTCCCTCCCTGGGGATAAAAGTTCTGACTGTCTACCCCCTCTATTCATCCATTAATTTAACATGCTTCCATCAGATCATCCCTCAACCTCTGACATTCTACCAGCTAATCCCCCCTAATCCTGGCATCTTTCTGTTAAATCTCTTCTGCACCCTTTCTGAAGCCTTCCCATTACCATGTGGTGATCAGAACGGCACACAATACTCCAAATGCAGCCTAACCAATGTCAGTCCCAAAGGTTTGGTTTAGTTTTAGTTTAATTTAATTTATTGTCTCCTGTACCAACCGAGGCGCAGTAAAAAGCTTTTGTTGCGTGCCTACCGTTAAGCAGAAAGACAATACATGATTACAGATCAGTCTGCAGAAGGGTCTTGACATCAGCAGCATCTTTTCAACTCTTGGGCCACATCAAATGTAAGCCCTGATATCAGTCCAATTCCTCTAATGCAATCATTTCATCTCATTCACATAATCACCCTGCTGAATCTCCGGGCTTTTGCGTCATGTTTTGCGTTCTATCCAGTAGCACAAATCAATTTGTGATGCCGGGCAGCAGGAATGCAGGAACAAGCAAAAACATAGTGGTGCAACTTCAAGTACACTAACTGCAACGTCACTGCAGAAGCCTTCTGGTGTTTTTCGTTAGAGATAGTGCAGAAATAGGCCCTTTGTCCCACATGGATAGGTGACTTTTCAGACCGTGGAAGGGACCCGACATGAAACGTCACCTATCCATGTTCTCCACAGATGCTGCCTGACCCACTGAGTTACTCCAGCACTCTGTGAAACATCACCTATCCATGTTCTCCACAGATGCTGCCTGACCCACTGAGTTACTCCAGCACTCTGTGAAACGTCACCTATCCAGGTTCTCCAGAGATGCTGCCTGACCTGCTGAGTTACTCCAGCACTCTGTGTCTTTTTTTGTATAAGCCCGCATTTGTCTCTCCCACTCACCTGCATCCACCTATCACTAGACTGAGAGTGGGAGAGGCAGTCTAGAGATATGGAAGGGTAAGGTGTGAAAACGACAGATCAAAGCAGACAATGACCAAGGAAATGTAGAATGGTTCATTGTTAGCTGAGGGGAAGGGACAATGATGCATACAAGCAGTAAAATTAATCCGGAGGGCAGTGCAACTAAATGTTGGAACAGTGTAAAAGCCAGTGACAGGGAGGATGGTGGCAGAAGTTCATTTGATACCAGATTCATCTTCCGTTGAATATCGGTAGTCTGGTGGAACTGTTCCTTTCACAACCTGCAGCATAGTGGAAGGAGGAAGCAATAGTCTAACTTAAAAGCTGTTTGTCATCTTGGAAAGTGGTACACAAAACTGAAAAAAACACCCTTTGATTCACCCCCCCCCCCCCCCCCCCCCCCCCCCCCCCCCCCCCCCCCCCCCCCCCCCCCTCCCCCCCCTCTCCCCCCCTCCCCCTCCCCCCCCCCCCACTAACTTTAGGTTTTAAACTTTAGTTTAGAGATACAGCGCGGAAACTGGCCCTTCGGCCCACCGAGTCCGTGCTGACCAGCGAACACCCTGTACACTAGCATTATCTGGCACACTAAGGACAATTTATAATTTGAATGAAGCCAATTCTCCTACAAGTTGGTACCTCTTTGGAGTGTAGGGTGAAACCGGAGCACCCGGAGGAAACCCACACGGCCGCAAGGAGAGCGTCCAAACTCCGTACAGACGGCTACTGTAGTCAGGATCGAATCTGGGACTGGCGCTGTGAGGCAGCAACTCTACCGCTGCGCCACCGTGCCGCCCTACTCTGGGGGGGCCATTCCCTTCATTACCCACTGCATAGTGGTGATAGCCTAACCAAAACATTTGTTTAGAAGCTATTAAGATATAACAGAGAGAGTACAGAGGAGATTTACTAGAATGTTGCCTGGGTTTCAGCAACTAAGTTACAGAGAAAGGTTGAACAAGTTAGGGCTTTATTCTTTGGAGCGCAGAAGGTTAAGGGGGGACTTGATAGAGGTTTTTAAAATGATGAGAGGGATAGACAGAGTTGACGTGGAAAAGCTTTTCCCACTGAGAGTAGGGAAGATTCAAACAAGGGGACATGACATGAGAATTAAGGGACTGAAGTTTAGGGGTAACATGAGGGGGAACTTCTTTACTCAGAGAGTGGTAGCTGTGTGGAATGAGCTTCCAGTGAAGGTGGTGGAGGCAGGTTCGTTTTTATCATTTAAAAATAAATTGGATAGTTATATGGATGGGAAGGGAATGGAGGGTTATGGTCTGAGCGCAGGTATATGGGACTAGGGGAGATTATGTGTTCGGCACGGACTAGAAGGGTCGAGATGGCCTGTTTCCGTGCTGTAATTGTTATATGGTTATATGGTTATATGGTTATAACAGAGCATCTTCCAATACATCTGACAGGATCTCCATTTTCATATCAGGCACACCACAATTTGAAGCAAAATTAGAATATTATGGATTCCGAGCATAATTAAATTGCAGAGACGCCGCCAGTTGTAAGATGTTAATGCTAAATATTAAGCTGTGAGTTAGCACTTTCATAGTGTAAAGCATCCTTAACACTAATGACTTCCCTAAGTTTCATTTGAGACGCTCATAAATCTGGCTCGAATACAGAGCAATATATTACCGTCTGCCATCTACTTACAAGAGAATATGATGTAGTGTTTCGGTACAAGCTGAACTCAATAAGGTATCGACCCGAAACGTCACCCAGTCCTTCTCTCCAGAGATGCTGCCTGTCCCACTGAGTTACTCCAGCATTTTGTATGTATCTCCGGTTAAACCGGCATCTGCAGTTCCGTCCTACTCAAGATTCAAGATTCAATTTAATTGTTACATGTGCCAATAAAGGTACAATGAAATCTGAGTTGCCATACAGTCATATTAAGTAAAAAGCAAAAATACACACAGCACATAAAATAAAGATTAACATCAACATCCACCACAGTGGAATCCACATTCCTCACTGTGATGGAAGGCAATAAGATTAATGCATCTTCCTCCTTTGTTCACCCGTGGTCGGGGCCTTTGAAAGGGGCGTTGTCGACGGCTCGCTATTCAAGCCGTCTTGTCGGGATGATCGAAACTCCGGCGTTGGGACGGATCAGAACACTCCCGAGCATGGAGCTCCCAAGTCAGCCACTTCTTACTGCTGGACTTGGCCCAACGGTCGGAGCTCCAACACTGGCGATCCTCAGCTAAAGATCCCAGGCTCCGCGATGATAAGTCCGCGCCGGTCTCCAGGAAAGGCCGCTCCACTCCACGTTGTACGCCGCAAAGGGCGGTGGAGGCCGGTTCTCTGGATACTTTCAAGTCAGAGCTAGATAGGGCTCTTAAAGATAGCGGAGTCAGGGGATATGGGTAGAAGGCAGGAACGGGGTAGTGATTGGGGATGATCAGCCATGATCACATTGAATGGCGGTGCTGGCTCGAAGGGTCAAATGGCCTCCTCCTGCACCTATTGTCTATTGTCTATAACACAACACACATAGATAATATATAATAAATAAAAATTCAATAAACTGAAATGGCCGTGGCTGGCATGGTAGTGCAGTGGTAGAGTTGCTGCCTTACAGCATCAGAGACCTGGTTCAATCCTGACCGCAGGTGCTGTCTGTACGGTGTTTGCAGGCTCTCCCTGTGCGCTACATCAGTTTTCTCCGGGTCCTCCGGTTTCCTGCCATACTCCAAAGACGTACAGGATTATAGGTTGATTGGCTTTGTCTAAATGTAAATTGTCCCTAGTATGTGCACGATAGGGTTAGTGTCAGTGGGCTGAAGGGCCTGTTTCCGCGCTGTATCTCTAAACTAAACTAAAATAAACGTGAAACTGGCAACAATGAAAATCAATGAAGCTGTTGTTTTGCAAAAGGTTCACTGAGGTGCTTGAGGAAGAAAATCTAGCACTTACTTACGCATTCTTGTCTTCACATGACTCTAGTGCCACAGTTAACTCTTAACTGCCCACTGAATTGGCCCAACAAGTAACAGAGATAGATCACAGACCATGGAAGGATTGCATGGTGGTGCAGCGGTAGAGTTGCTGCCTTACAGCGCCAGAGACCCGGGTTCCATCCTGACTATACGGAGTTTGTACGCTCTCCCTGTAACCGCATAGGTTTTCTCCGGGTGCTCCGGTTTCCTCCCGCACTCCAATAACGCACAGATTTGTAGGTTCATTGGCTTTGGTATAATTGTAACTTGTCCCTGGTGCGTGTAGGATAGTGTTAATGTGCGGGGATCGCTGGTCTGTGTGGACTCGGTGGTCCGAAAGGCTTGTTTCCGCACTGTATCTCTAACCTAAACTCAATATCACGTCATTCATTCCTTCTCTCCAGAGATGCTGCTTGTCCCGCTGAGTTACTCCAGCATTTTGTGTCTATCTTCAATATCGTAAGGTGCTCTGAGAGTGCCGGAGAGGAACTCAATAGTGTATCTCTCTTGTAGCTTTCCTGCACTGCACATTTCACAGGAATAGTTAAACCAGTGATGTGGAAGCTGATGCTGATTCACCCGCTGTTAGTTCTAATTAATTCTCACAATGTAGGTAGTGCTGGTGTACTGGGTGATCAATGGTCGCTGTGAACCCGGTGGGCTGAAGGGCTTTTTCTCCATGCTGTATTTCTAAAGTCTAAGCAAAGTACAGTACAGGAACAGGCCCTTTGGCCCACAATGATTTTGCTGAGCCTGATGCCAGGTTAAACTGATCTCATCTGCCTGCAAATCATCCATATCCCTCTATTCCCAGTACTTCCATGAGCCTATCCTAATGTCTGAAATGCCAATATCATACCTGCACCCACTGCCACCCCTGGCAATGTGTTCCCTGCCCTCACCACCCTCTGCGTGAAACACTTGCTCCGTATGTCTTCTTTAAACATTCCCTCTCTCAGTTTACAGCTACACCCAATAGAGTTGAGTGTATCCACCCTGGGGGAAGAAGTTCTGACTGTCTATGTTACCTATGCCTCTCACAACTTTATATACTTCTCCCAAGTCTCCTCTCAATCTCCAACGTTCCAGAGAAAACAATCCAAGTCTATCCAACCTCTCCTGGTAACTCTAATCCAGGCAACATTCTGGTACATCGGTGAGACCAAGCGCAGGCTTGGCGATCGCTTCGCCCAACACCTCCACTTGGTTCGCAATAACCAACCTGATCTCCCGGTGGCTCAACACTTCAACTCCCCCTCCCATTCTAAATCTGACCATTCTGTCCTGGGCCTCCTCCATGGCCAGAATGAGCACCACCGTAAATTGGAGGAGCAGCACCCCCCACTTCTCTAATTTCGCCTCCTCCCCTTCTCACCCCACCCCCACCCTCACATTAATCTGAAAAAGTGTTTCGACCCGAAACGTTGCCTATTTCCTTCGCTCCATAGATGCTGTCTCACTCGCTGAGTTTCTCCAGCATTTTTGTCTACCTTTGATTTTCCAGCATCTGCAGTTCCTTCTTAAACACTCTGGTAAACCTCCTCTGCACCATTTCCAAAGCCTCCACATCTTTCCTGCAATGGGGTGACCAGAACTGCACACAAAACTCCAAATGTTGCCTAACCAAAGTCCTGTAGTTCTGCGTCATGACTTCCTGATGCTTCTATTCAATGCCACTGAAGGCAATGAAGGCAAGCATGCCATATGCCTTCTTTACCATGCTATCTACTTGTGTTGCCACCTTCAATGAGCTATGAACTTGGACTCCAAGATCCATCTGCTCATCAGTGTCTTGCCATTGACACAAGGAACTGCAGTTGCTGGTATATCACGCAGAACATAAAGTGTTGGAGTATCTCAGCGGCCCACTGAGTCCGTGTTGACCATCGATTACCCATGCACTAGTTCTATCCCACACACTCGAGACAGTTTACAGAAGCCAATTAATCTACAGACGACAGACATGCATGTCTTTGGAGCAAAGATTATAGAGAGGAGCAAGATGCGCCACTCAGCGAAAAAAGCGTAGTATCACATGTGTGATTGTCGACGCCATTTTATCGGGCTGCCCCCACACTGTCATGGTGTCCACAGCTACAGCTCACTGCTCTAATCGCCGATGTGGATGACTTAACCTGTCTTTAACCATATAACCATATAACCATATAACAATTACAGCACGGAAACAGGCCATCTCGGCCCTACAAGTCCGTGCCGAACAACTTTTTTCCCTTAGTCCCACCTGCCTGCACTCATACCATAACCCTCCATTCCCTTCTCATCCATATGCCTATCCAATTTATTTTTAAATGATACCAACGAACCTGCCGACACCACTTCTACTGGAAGCTCATTCCACACCGCTACCACTCTCTGAGTAAAGAAGTTCCCCCTCATGTTACCCCTAAACTTCTGTCCCTTAATTCTGAAGTCGTGTCCTCTTGTTTGAATCTTCCCTATTCTCAGTGGGAAAAGCTTGTCCACATCAACTCTGTCTATCCCTTTCATCATTTTAAAGACCTCTATCAAGTCCCCCCTTAACCTTCTGCGCCCCAGAGAATAAAGACCTAAGTTATTCAACCTATCCCTTTCTTCAGGTTCCTCTAGTATCTTTGTTCCGAGCAAAGATTATAGAGCGGAGTACACCCACGTGGTCACGGGGAGGAGGTACAACAGCACCCGTAGTCTGAATCAAAGCCGGGTCCACTGTGACGCCCTAAATATGCTTCTTACAGTAACATCAAGAAACTGGACTAGTTTTGATGTTTTGATGGAACAATCCCAAAAACAAAATGTTCAGACAATTCTGTACAAGGCATTGACTGGTGTAGTGGACATTTCCTACATGAGGAATATCACCTATCAGAATATATTACAGGTCCACCACCGATTTTCCAGCAACTGGTGGTCCCACCCCCATGTAAGTCCCCCCGAAAATGTGGTGCCCAGGCCGGGTGAGGCTGCCGACCTTGACCACATCGGGACCCCCGAGCGGGTCGGCAGGTCAGATCTGCCCCCTGCGGCCGGAGCTCTGGAACTCTGGTCCAGCCGGAGCCGGCAGATCCCTTCCCATAGACGACATCCACGGCCGACTTTGCGAGCCGCTATATCGGTCCCCACAAGGTCATGCCCTCTGTTGGTTCATGTAGAGAGGCTGCGGAGTGAACCCATCTCACTCACCGCGACAGATCGAGGACCCACGTCTACCCAGACGGAGGGCCGGTGAACAGAGGGGCTGCGGGAGGAAGCGAACGGCCTCGATGGGGGAGTGGGCCGCTGGAGACCCTGCAGCAGCCTGGGGCTCGGCTGGATCGGCCGCCGCTCCAAGAGGCCAAGTACGTGGACCGCACGTGGCTACGCTTGGCCAGGCCGATCCTGCAACGCCGCCGGGCCAACAGACCTTCATGGTCAGGTCAAGATCCCTGCACTTACAACAGCTGGGACTTGAAAATGGGGCCAAACTGGTGACTCTGTGTACTGTCTCAGTGTAGTACTGCTATACACTTGTACTCTATCTGAGATGCTTATCTAAATTGCCAGGACTAGAGGGTGTGAGCTATAGGGAGAGGTTGAGTCGGCTGGGTCTCTATTCCATGGAGCGCAGGAGGATGAGGGATGATCTTATGGTCTATAAAATCATGAAAGGAATAGATCGGGTAGATGTATCGAGGACCAGGGGACATAGGT
Organism: Leucoraja erinaceus; assembly: GCF_028641065.1. Classification (NCBI taxonomy): domain Eukaryota; kingdom Metazoa; phylum Chordata; class Chondrichthyes; order Rajiformes; family Rajidae; genus Leucoraja; species Leucoraja erinaceus. Next base: position 58,056,545 of record NC_073386.1, on the reverse strand, counting down.
TTAAGGTGAAGGGGAAAAGAATTAATAGGAATTCGAAGGTTAACTTTTTCACACAATGGGTGGTGGGTGTATGGAACAAGCTGCCAGAGGAGGTGCATGAGGCAGGTACTATCCCAACGTTTAAGAAACAGTCAGACAGGTACATGGGTAGGTACTCAAAAATGCTGGAGAAACTCAGCGGGTGCAGCAGCATCTATGGAGCAAAGGAAATAGGCAGCGTTTCGGGCCGAAACCCTTTAGGTTTCGACCCGAAACGTTGCCTATTTCTTTCACTCCATAGATGCTGCTGCACCCGCTGATTTCCTCCAGCATTTTTGTGTACCTTCAATTTTCCAGCATCTGCAGTTCCTTCTTCAACACAGGTACATGGGTAGGACAGGTTTGCAGGGGTATGGACTAAATGCGGGCAGGTGGGACCAGTGTAGTTGGTCCGAAGTGCTGTTTCCACACTGTATGACTATGACTCTAGGTATCTAAGTGCTTATGTATGGTGAAACTTGTACTGAACGGTATACAAAAATGAATAAGCAAGTGTGCAGGGAAATCAGTGGTGGATCTGTATTGTTTTTAAATTTACTGCAGCCACTCATATTTGGAAGATTGCTCTACTGTCGGCCTCAAGGGATTCTCCTGATCAGGGATAAGAAGATGTCACACTAAATCCTGTTCCGATCGTTGCCAATCCATGTGACACATTGCGTTAGGGTCTGCGTCACTGGAAGGGGAGTTTTGAACATCACGTTCCTTCATTCCACATCAGTCCATTCAGGCTGCCACTGATAAAAAGCAAACTAAAGACTTGCTTTAGCCTTGAAGGATATGGAGCTGCAAAGACGTGGGATGAGACAGCAACTGTGTGAGTGAAGCCTCACGATGGGAAAGCTATTTTTAAGAAGTCACATGCCTCTTGCTTGACGATGGTGTGACTTCGATAGAGGTCTTTAAAATGATGAGAGGGATAGACAGAGTTGATGTGGACAAGCTTTTCCCTTTGAGAATAGGGAAGATTCAAACGAGAGGACATGACTTCAGAATTAAGGGACAGAAGTTTAGGGGTAATATGAGGGGGAACTTCTTTACGCAGAGAGTGGTAGCGGTGTGGAATGAGCTTCCAGTGGAAGTGGCGGAGGCAGGTTCATTGGTATCATTTAAAAATAAATTGGATAGGCATATGGATGAGAAGGGAATGGAGGGTTATGGTACGAGTGCAGGTAGATGGGACTAAGGGAAAAAAAGTTGTTCGGCACGGACTTGTAGGGCCGAGATGGCCTGTTTCCGTGCTGTAATTGTTATATGGTTATATGGTTATATGGATGCGCACCACCAGACTCAGGAAAAGGTTCTTCCGCTCTGTTATCAGGCTTCCATATACTTGGGGGGACACTGTCCGATTCTCCTCTACCCCATTGTGGACATTGGACTTTGTGTTTTGAGTCTTAGAGTCATACTGTGTGGAAACAGGGCTTTCGGCCCTTGCCGACACCGACCAACATTTCCCAGCTACACAAGTCCCACCTGCCAGCGTTTGGCCCATATCATCCTAAACCTATCCTATCCATGTACCTGTCTTAATGTTTGTTAAACGTCGCAATGGTACCTGCCTCAACTACCTCCTCCAGTAGCTCATTTCATATATCTACCACCTTCTGTGTGAAAAAGTTGACTCCCAGGTGTGTTTTAAATATTTCCCCACTCACCTTAAACCCATGTCCTCTGGTTCTTGATTCACCTACTCCAGGTAAAAGTGCATTTACCCGATCTATTCCTCTCATGATCTTATACACCTCTATAAGATCACCTTTCATCCTCCTGTCCTAGCCTGCTCAACCCCTCCCTGTAGCTCAGGCTCTTGAGTCCGGGCAACATCCTAGAACATCCGCACCCCTCATCTTCCTGCGCTCCAGGGAATAGCATCCTAGCCTGCTCAACCTCTCCCGACAGCTCAGGCCCTACGTGTCCTGGCAATATCCTCGTAAATCTTCTCTGCACCCTTTCCAGGTTGACAACAAGCTTGTGATTCTTGTGATTCCAGCATCTGCAGTTACTTGTATCTAAAAGTGTTGTCCAACCCAAGTAAGCTGCCAGTGGTATCGGTTCAATTCAGTTTCAGTTTAATGCAGTTTATTGTCACGTGTGCTGAGGTGCAGTGAAAAGGTGGAGGCAGGTTCTCTGGATGCTTTCAAGAGAGAGCTAGATAGGGCTCTTAAAAATAGCGGAGTCAGGGGATATGGGGAAAAGGCAGGAACGGGGTACGGATTGAGGATGATCAGCCATGATCACATTGAATGGCGGTCCTGGCTCGAAGGGCCGAATGGCCTACTCCTGCACCTATTGTCTATTGTCTACTGTCTATTGAAAAGCTTTTGTTGCGTGGTATCCAGTCAGCGGAAAGACAATACATGATTACAATCGAGCCATTTACAGTGTTTAAGAAGGAACTGTAGATGCTGGAGAATCGAAGGTACACAAAAAAGCTGGAGAAACTCAGCGGGTGCAGCAGCATCTATGGAGCGAAGGAAATAGGCAACGTTTCGGGCCGAAACCCTTCTTCAGTCTGAAGAAGGGTTTCGGCCCGAAACGTTGCCTATTTCCTTCGCTCCATAGATGCTGCTGCACCCGCTGAGCCATTTACAGTGTACAGTTACAGGATAAAGGGAATAACGTTTTGTGCAAGGTAAAGCCAGCAAAGTCCGATCAAGGATAGTCTGAGGGTCACCAATGAGGTAGATAGTAGTTCAGCACTGCTCTCTGGTTGTGGTAGGATGATTCAGTTGCCTGATAACAGCTGGGAAGAAACTGTCCCTGAATCTGGAGGTTTGCGTTTTCACACTTCTACACCTTTTGCCCGATGGGACGTGGAGGTCTCGGATTGGATTGGATTCAATTTATTGTCATTGCACTTTTCAGTGCAACAAAATGGTTTTAGCCTGCAGTCATAACATAGAATAAATAACAAACACTCAACACAGTTTAAAGTCCCAAAGTCATTGTCTCTTCCCTCCTTGCTCTCCCTCTGCGCTGAGGCAATCCAAGCCTCTGATGTTGTGACCCTGCGGGGTGATGGTAGGTAAGTCCCGCGGCTGAATCCGAGCTCCGCAAACGGGCCGGGTCAAACTCCGCGGCCCGGGGCGGTCGAAGCTGCCGAAGCTGCCGCCCTCCAGTCCAGTGGACGCAGCTGTAGTTACGGGAGCTCCGGAAAACAGAACTCGAGCTCCCGATGATGTCGTCCACTGGCCCGCGGCCGAGCCTCCGAGGGTGGGAAGTTGGGACGTCCCGCAACCACCCCCCCGGATGGAGCAGTTCCCAAACCAAGTTGTGATGCATCCTGATAACATGTATTTTCTTGCATTCCATCAACTGGTCCCACAAAGGTGCAGCACTTAACGCCACAGGAGATCTTTCTTCCCTGTGTCTATCAAACTGTACAACTCCTATCCCTTCTGTCGTGAGGTAGACTGACCCCCCCCCCCCCCATTCTTTGTACATCCCCAATCCTTTCCACTCGTCACTTTAATTTCATGTTCCATGCATCTTGTGTTTGATGACTGTTGGCAGATCAATTTCCCTCCTGCGATAAAAATGTTCTACCTATCGCATTGTATTGTATTGTGCTGTATTGTATCGGATTCAGACCAAGTGAATCACAGTATCTAATGGTGGAAATAGACAGGTAATTCATTCAAGACATTGTGCGTGCTGATGATGTTCACAGATTTGCGCTGTTATTTTCCACCCTGTTCCTCTGATTAATCGTACGTTTATATAAAGAAAATCCTTATGTTGTTTGTGTCAATGCCCAGAAGCAATGGAGCACTATAAAGGGAAATGTAACTGCACACTAACCTTATGATCTACAGGCCCAACAGCTGGATAACCAGGTGACGCTTCGATGGCAGCCTCACCTACAGTCTGTCTGGCCTTTTCGTCTTTTTTTTTTGTTATTTTTAATGTGTTTTAGAAGTTTGTTTTAGTGTTTTCCGGTTTTTTTTTGGGGTGGGGGGGGGGGGGGGGGAGGAGGGAGGGAGAAACTTTTTTCAATCTCTTACCTTGCCGGAGGTGCGATTGTTTTCCGGATCGTATCTCTGGTCGCTCTGCGGCCTATCATTGTGGAGCTGGCAGCGTTGTTCGAGACTGATTTTGAGCCCCACCGCGGGGACGTGGACTTCCCATCGGAGCTGATTCCTTGGCTGGGATCGACGCTCCAACCGCGGCTTGCGGATTTCACGTTGAGGAGCTCGCAGTCCCGGGAGAGACTGAGTTGGGAAGCTCCAAAACCGCACCACGTTCGACTAGCCCTGACCTGCGGCAGAACACCCGGCGCGGGGGAGCTGAGATTCCCGATGCAGGAGCTTGATCGCCCCAACGAGGAGGCCCACCGCCGGCTCCGGGAGTAAGATCGTCCCGTCAATGGAAGGCTCGAGCCCCCCGACAAAGAAGGGAAGAGATTGAACTTTTTTTCGCCTTCCATCACAGTGAGGAATGCGGAGGAGTCATTGTGGTGGATGTTTATGTTAAAATGTATTTTGTGTGTTCCATTGCTTTTTATTGGTATGACTGTATGGCAAATCAAATTCCTCGTATGTTGCAAAACACACTTGGCTAATAAAGTGTGATTGTGATTGTGATTCTGATATGCATAAAAAACAACGTTAGTTTAGTTTCATTTAGTGTAGAAACTATCCCTATCCCTTCCCCACGCAGAAACATGCCCTTCGGCCCACCGAGCCCATGCCGACCAGCGGTCCCTGCACAAGATAGAACACGATACAACTTTATTTATCCCAGAGGGAAATTGGTCTGCCAACAGTCAAAAGTTACAGTTACGAGGCGTTGGAAATGTAATATGCATTATAATAATAATGACATTTAAGTGAACAGTTATTGCACAGAACATATGTAATACTGCACAAACTGAACGTGAATTATTGTGGAAAAGTCCGGGATGAGGGTTGCGCAGATGGGGAATCAGACTACCACACGACAGAACGGGGAGGAGTTGTACAGTTTGATAGCCACAGGGAAGAAGGATCTCCTGTGGCGTTCTGTGCTGCATCTTGGTGGGGCCAGTCTGTTGTTGGAGAAACTCAGCGGGTGCAGCAGCATATATGGAGCAAAGGAGATAGGCAACGTTTCGGGCCGAAACCCTTCTTCAAGGTGGTCCTCAGGTTGACCAGTGTGTCATGGAGGGGGTGAGCTGCATTGTCCAAGATGTTCTACACACTACCACTATCCTACACACACTGGGGACAATTTGTTTTACAACTTTACCACACCAATTCACTTATAAACCTGTACACCTTTGGAGTGGGACTCGGGTCTCTGGCGCTGTGAGGCAGCAGTCTTTTTGTAACATAAAAAACGCTGGAGCAACTCAGCGGTTCAGGCAGCATTTCTGGATGGAATGGACAGGTGATGTTTCGGGTCAGGACCCCTCTTCAGGGTGATTGTAGTCGAGGGCGGAAAGCTGGAAACGAGAACCATTTGATGCCTGGCCCTTGGTTGCTGGGACCACGTACCCACGCCAGAGACCCGGGTTCCATCCTGACTACGGGTGCTGTCTGTAAGGAGTTTGTACGTTCTCGCCATAACCTGCGTGTGTTTTCTTCGGGTGCTCCGGTTTCCTCCCGCATTCCAAAGATGTACAGGTTTGTAGAACAGCTTCTCATATTACGCTTGGCCAGCTTACAGCCCAGTGGTATGAATATTGATTTCTCTCACTTCAGGTAGCCCTGGCAATCCCTCTCTCTCTATCCCTCCCCCACCCAAGTCGCAACAGCTTCTCGTTTTCAACCTACAAACTGCAGGTTAATTGGCTTCGGGAATATTATAAATCCTAGTGTGTGTTGGATAGTGTTAGTGTAAGGGGATTGTTGGTCGGTGCGGAAACGGTGGGCCAAAGTCTGACCTATCCCTTTTCTTCAGAGATGCTGCCTGACCCGCTGAGTTACTCCAGCATTTTGTGTCAGTCTTCGGTGGGCCGAAGGGCCTGTTTCCGTGCTGTATCTCTAAGCTAAACTAAACTAAAATGTCAAGTAAGGAATCAAATAAAATCAGAAGTATTTCTATCGATAGCACAGCAGATTGCAAAATGATCATGATAAGAGCTCTATTTGTAGTGCAGTGGGTAAATGTAGTCATCTCATGAATAAATGGCAAAGGAGGTTTACTGGAATTACTAACACCTTAAGCTCCATAAACTTTAGGGATTTTGCAATCACTTTTGATGAATTGCTCTACTTTATCCACTCCACGATCAAACCGAGTGGAACTTTTTTTTTTGTTTTTTAATTTTGAGAGATACAGCACGGAATCCGGCTCTTTGGCCCACTGAGTCTATGCCGACCGTCAATCTCCCGTTCACACTAGTTCTATGTAATCCCACTTTCACATCCCCTCCCTACACACTAGGGCCAATTTACAGGGTACCAATTAACCTCCAAACCCAAGATAGACACAAAATTCTGGGGTAACTCAATGGGTCAGCAAAGGGTCGCCAACTGTCTCACTCCCAAATGAGGGGCAAACGGTCAAAATAAGGGACAAATCCCCAACGGCAATTCATTGACCAACTCGGCCGTGGCTGGGCGAATGATGAGTTGCCCCGGGTGCTGGACTACACACAAAGTCCAGCCGGTGGGGCCAGCTGAGGAGTTTTGGCCTGGGCGACATCGCGTGCAAAGTCCGGCACCCCGTCCAACTCATGAACCGATGATCGGCCATGAGAAGGAGGGGTGGTGGTGTCGGCGGTAAGAGAAGGTCTGAAGTTCGGTCAGCTGGCAGGGCTGCCGACCAACGGGGCCACGGGGCCATGGGCGAGGCACTGCTGCTGCACTCCATGGGCTGCACTACGTTGGGACGGGTGAGGCAGGGCCGGATGCGGCGCTCCGACCCGACAGTCCCCTCGACCCGAGTAGTAGCGGTCAAATACGGGACAAGGGCGGTCCCGCATGGGACAAACCAATTTAGCCCAATATACGGGATGTCCCGGCTAATACGGGTCAGTTGGCAACCCTAGTCAGGCAGCATCTCTGGACATAAGGAATAGGTGACATTTTAGGTCGGAACCCTTCTTCAGAGTCTGAAGAAGGGTCTCAACCTGAAACAACACCTATTTCTTTTCTCCAGAGATGCTGCCGGGACCGCTGAGTTACCCCAGCTTTTTGTGTCTATGCTCGGTGTAAAGTAGCATCTGCTGTTCCTTCTTACTCAACTTACAAACCCACACGTCTTTCTGATGTGGGAGGAAACCAGAGCACCGGGAGGAAACCCACCGAGGTCACAGGGATAACATGCAAACTCCACATAGACAGCACCGGAGGTCAGGATTGAACTCTTGGATTGAGAAGATTAGCAAGAGATAAGACTGATTGGCTCTAGCCCAAGTGGGAGGAGAGAAGTGAGTCAGTGCAGGGAAAACAGTTGAAAACTGAGGAATTTGGTTTGTAAATTGGTAAATCAGGCAATTTATCAGTCAATATAAGCAAGACTGCTCTTGGGGAGCGGCAGTGAGTGAGCGGCCTTGTGAGGGAAGTGCCCTGTGAGTCTTTGGCTCGAGACTCTTTGGCGAGGAAGCTGCGGGGAGGAGACTACGCAATACGCTTGAGAGGGAGAGACGAAAGAAGGAGATGTCAGGCAAGCTGATTCAGTGCGATGCTTGCAGTATGTGGGAGGTCAAGGACACCGCTGGTGCCTCTGGCTGCTACAAATGCGAGAAGTGCATCCAGGTAGAGCTCCTGAAGGGCCGTGTTGGGGAACTGGAGAAGCAAGTGGATGACCTCCGGTTCGTCCGAGAAACGGAGTCGTTCCTCGACAAGTCCTACAGTACGATTGTTACACCCAAGGTACTGGAATAGAGAAGGTGGGAGACAGTGAGAAAGGGAGGGAAGCATGGAATGCCAACGTCCCCGGGTGGTGTACCTCTTGTAAACAGGTTCACCCACTTAGAAGCTGTCGGGACAGAAGACGTGAGCGGCGGACTGGCTTGCGATGCGAATAGGGCTGTTGAGCCAAAACCAAAAAGGCCTAAGTCAGGCAACGCCATTGTAGTGGGAGACTCCATCGTGAGAGGTACGGACAGGGGTTTCTGCGGCAACAGACGGGATGCGAGGATGGTGTGCTGCCTTCCTGGTGCCAGGATCCAGGATGTCACGGACAGAGTGCAGAAAATCCTCAAGGGCGAAGGTGAACATCCGGAAGTGGTAGTGCATGTTGGCACAAACGATGTCGGAAAGAAGGGGATGAATATTCTGCAGCGTGACTTTAGAGAGTTCGGAAAAATGCTGAAAAGCAGGACCTCCAGGGTTGTTATCTCCGGTTTGCTTCCAGTTCCCCGTGCTGGCGAGAGCAGGAACAGGGAGATACGGGACCTGAACGTGTGGCTGAGGATCTGGTGCACGGGGCAGGGATTTAGATTCTTAGATCACTGGGATCTGTTTTGGGGTAAGGGGGAACTGTACAAAAGGGATGGATTGCATCTTAACAGGTGTGGGACCAGCATTCTGGCAGGCAGGTTTGCCACTGCTACACGGGTGGTTTTAAACTGAGTAAGGGGGGGTGGGTGTCAAATGGGATAGTGGAGGATGGAGTTAAAGGGAAAAGGTTTCTTAAATGTGCGAGCGTAGAGACCAAGGGGTGTAAAATGAGGGTAGAAACAATAGGTAGCAAGGTGAAAAGTAAAAGTGGCAGGCAGACAAAACCAGGGCAAAAATCAAAAAGGGCCACGTTTCAACATAATAGTATAAGGGGTAAGAGTGTTGTAAAAACAAGCTTGAAGGCTTTGCGTCTCAATGCAAGGAGCATTCATAATAAGGTGGATGAGTTGAATGTGCAGATAGCTATTAATGACTATGATATAGTTGGGATCGCGGAGACATGGCTCCAGGGTGACCAAGGCTGGGAGCTGAACATCCAGGGATATTCAATATTCAGGAGTGATAGACAGAAAGGGAAAGGAGGTGGTGTAACGTTGCTGGTTAGAGAGCAGATTAATGCAATGGAAAGGAAGGACATTAGTTTGGAGGATGTGGAATCGGTATGGGTAGAGCTGCGAAACACTAAGGGGCAGAAAACTCTAGTGGGAGTTGTGTACAGGCCACCTAACAGTAGTAGTGGAGATGGAGATGGTATCAAACAGGAAATTAGAAATGCGAGCAACAAAGGTAAAACAGTTATAATGGGTGACTTCAATCTACATATAGATTGGGTGAATCAAATTGGCAGGGGTGCTGAGGAAGAGGATTTCTTGGAATGTATGCGGGATAGTTATCTAAATCAACATGTAGAGGAACCAACGAGAGAGCAGACTATTCTAGATTGCGTATTGAGTAATGAGGAAGGGTTAGTTAGATTAGTGAAAAAAGATTATGAAAGAAAACTGGCAGGGAACATAAAAACTGACTGCAAAAGCTTTTATAGATATGTGAAGAGAAAAAAATGAGTTAAAACAAATGTAGGTTCCTTGCAGTCAGAAACAGGTGAATTGATCATGGGGAACAAGGACATGGCAGACCAATTGAATAACTACTTTGGTTCTATCTTCACTAAGGAAGAAATAAATAATCTGCCGGAAATAGCAGGGGACCGGGGGTCAAATGAGATGGAGGAACTGAGTGAAATCCAGGTTAGCCGGGAAGTGGTGCTGGGTAAATTGAATGGATTAAAGGCCGATAAATCCCCAGGGCCAGATAGGCTGCATCCCAGAGTACTTGGGGAAGTAGCCCCAGAAATAGTGGATGCATTAGTGATAATTTTTCAAAACTCTTTAGATTCTGGAATAGTTCCTGAGGATAGGAGGGTAGCTAATGTAACCCCACTTTTTAAAAAGGGAGGGAGAGAGAAAACGGGGAATTACAGACCAGTTAGTCTAACGTCGGTAGTGGGGAAACTGTAGAATCAGTTATTAAAGATGGGATAGCAGCACATTTGGAAAGTGGTGAAATCATTGGACAAAGTCAGCATGGATTTATGAAAGGTAAATCATGTCTGACGAATCTTATAGAATTTTTCGAGGATGTAACTAGTAGAGTGGATAAGGGAGAACCAGTGGATGTGTTATATCTGGACTTTCAGAAGGCTTTCGACAAGGTCCCACATAAGAGATTAGTATACAAACTTAAAGCACACGGTATTGGGGGTTCAGTATTGATGTGGATAGAGAACTGGCTGGCAGACAGGAAGCAAAGAGCAGGAGTAAACAAGTCCTTTTCACAATGGCAGGCAGTGACTAGTGGAGTACCGCAAGGCTCAGTGCTGGGACCCCAGCTATTTACAATATATATTAATGATTTGTACGAGGGAATTGAAGGCATTATCTCCAAGTTTGCGGATGACATGAAGCTGGGGGGCAGTGTTAGCTGTGAGAAGGATGCTAGGAGACTGCAAGGCGACTTGGATAGGCTGGGTGAGTGGGCAAATGCATGGCAGATGCAGTATAATATAGATAAATGTGAGGTTATCCACTTTGGTGGCAAAACAGGAAAGTAGACTATTATCTGAATGGTGGCCGATTATGAAAGGGGGAGATGCAACGAGACCTGGGTGTCATGGTACACCAGTCATTAAAAGTAGGCATGCAGGTGCAGCAGGCAGTGAAGAAGGTGAATGATATGTTAGTATTCATAGCAAAAGGATTTGAGTATAGGAGCAGGGAGGTTCTACTGTAGTTGTACAGGGTCTTGGTGAGACCACACCTGGAGTATTGCGTACAGTTTTGGTCTCCTAATCTGAGGAAGGACATTCTTGCCATAGAGGGAGTACAGAGAAGGTTCACCAGACTGATTCCTGGGATGTCAGGACTTTCATATGAAGAAAGACTGGATAGACTCGGTTTGTACTCGCTAGAATTTAGAAGATTGAGGGGAGATCTTATAGAAACTTACAAAATTCTTAAGGGATTGGACAGGCTAGATGCAGGAAGATTGTTCCCGATGTTGGGGAAGTCCAGAACAAGGGGTCACAGTTTAAGGATAAGGGGGAAATCTTTTAGGACCGAGAGGAGAAAAAACATTTTTCACACAGAGAGCGGTGAATCTCTGGAATTCTCTGCCACAGAGGGTAGTTGAGGCCAGTTCATTGGCTATATTTAAGAGGGAGTTAGATGTGGCCCTTGTGGCTAAAGGGATCAGGGGGTATGGCGAGAAGGCAGGTACGGGATACTGAGTTGGATGATCAGCCATGATCATATTGAATGGCGGTGCAGGCTTGAAGGGCCAACTCCTGCACCTATTTTCCATGTTTCTATGTCTCTGCCACTGTGAGGCAGCAACTGTGGAGGGAATGGACAGGAGGCGTTTGGGGCTGTAACCCTTCTTCAGGATGGCTGTAGTAGAGGGAGGAACGCTGGGAAAGAGATGTAGGGAGTGGGAAACAGCCTGGCGAGTGACAGGTGGATACAGGTGTTTGGGGGTTTGATTTGCAGATGGGAGGAGTAAGTGATGAAGACTAGAGATGAACAGGAGACAAAAGGATATCAGAGAAGAGGAATGAAATGTAAAGCCAGAGAGAAGGACATGGGTAGAAGGAGACTGGGATGACCACAAGAAAGAGTGAAGTGGTGGGGGTGTATTAATCAAAATTGGAGAATTTAATATTCATACTATAACCATATAACCATATAACAATTACAGCACGGAAACAGGCCATCTCGACCCTTCTAGTCCGTGCCGAACACATAATCTCCCCTAGTCCCATGTACCTGCGCTCAGACCATAACCCTCCATTCCCTTCCCATCCATATAACTATCCAATTTATTTTTAAATGATAAAAACGAACCTGCCTCCACCACCTTCACTGGAAGCTCATTCCACACCGCCACCACTCTCTGAGTAAAGAAGTTCCCCCTCATGTTACCCCTAAACTTCAGTCCCTTAATTCTCATGTCATGTCCCCTTGTTTGAATCTTCCCTACTCTCAGTGGGAAAAGCTTTTCCACGTCAACTCTGTCTATCCCTCTCATCATTTTAAAAACCTCTATCAAGTCCCCCCTTAACCTTCTGCGCTCCAAAGAATAAAGCCCTAACTTGTTCAACCTGTTGGGTTGTAAGCTACCCAAGTGGAATATGAGATGCTGTTCCTCCAGTTTGTGTGTGGCCTCACTCTGACAAAGGAGGAGGCCGAGGACATGAAGGTCAGAGTGGGAGTGGGCAGGGGAATTAGAGTGTTTGGCAACCGGGAGATCCAGCAGGTCTTGGAAGACCAAGCACAAGAATTCGCAAAAGCGTTGCCTGGTCAACGCTTGGTCTCGCCAATGTAAAGGAGGCCACATCAGGAACAATCAGCTGGAAGGGCTGCTCAAAGGTAAAGGGTTTCCATTGGAGCTCTAGTTTCATAGATACATAGATACATAGACAATAGGTGCAGGAGTAGGCCATTCGGCCCTTTGAGCCAGCACCGCCATTCAATGTGATCGTGGCTGATTATCCACAATCAGTGCCCCGTTCCTGCCTTCAGCTCTTGATTCTGTTAGCCCTACGAGCTCTATCTAACTCTCTTTTGAAAACATCCAGTGAATCGGCCTCCACTGCCTTCAGAGGCTGAGATTCCCACAGATTCACAACTCTCTGGGTGACCCCAGGCACCCTGCTTATTGGATATTGAGTGTCATAGAGTTATACTGCGTGGAAACAGGCCCTTTGGCCCATCTTGCCCATGCCAACCAACATGTCCCATCTACACTGCTGGCTTCGACTGGTGCAAGGAGTGGGCCGGTAGAAGAGTGTATTGCCTCCAGCACATTCAAGATGGGCTATAGGAGGCATCTCCTGGGATACGGAGGCGGTCGGGCGAGGAGAGGGACATTATCTCATGGGCCTGAAGCAAGCCTGGGGCTTACCTGGGGCTTACCTGGGCTCACCTGGAACGGGGATGCACCAGTACATGTGGACCAGACTTAGAATTAGACTTTGGACTTTGGACTTTTCTTTTGAAAGCAGCGCCAAAATATGGTGTGTGTAGGAATAGTGGACTGAGACAGTCCACAAGAGTCGTATAGGAAGGAACTGCAGATGCTGGTTTACACCGAAGATAGACACAACATGCTGGAGTTACTCAGTGGGACAGGCAGCATCGCTGGATAGAAGAAATGACCCGGAAAAGTCACCCATTTCTTTTCTCCAGAGATGTGGCCAAATTATGGTGAGAAATTTGTGGGTTGTGCAAAAGATTTTGACTGTGATGTGCGTACGCGCTTATAAAGAGCAGTTCACCAGTGGACACTGAAGCCCATCACTGAAGGGTAGGGACATGCAAAGTATATGCAAAGTGCAAACAATATGTTATAGGAAAGATATTGTCAAGCTTGAAAGGATCCAGATAAAATTAACGAGGCTGTTGCAAGGACTAGAGTGTCTGAGATTTAGGGAGAGGTTGAGTAGGCTGGGTCTCTATTAGACAATAGACAATAGGTGCAGGAGTAGGCCATTCAGCCCGTCGGGCCAGCACTGCCATTCAATGTGATCATGGCTGATCATCCCCAATCAGTACCCCGTTCCTGCCTTTTCCCCATATCCCCTGACTCCGCTATCTTTAAGGGCCCTATCTAGCTCTCTCTTGAAAGTATCCAGAGAACCGACCTCCACCGCCCTCCGAGGCAGAGAATTCCACAGACTCACAACTCTCTGTGAGGAAAAAGTGTTTCCTCGTCTCCGTTCTAAATGGCTTACCCCTTATTCTTAAACCGTGGCCCCTGGTTCCGGACTCCCGTAACATCAGGAACATGTTTCCTGCCTCTAGCGTGTCCAAACCCTTAACAATCTTAAATGTTTAAATAAGATAACCTCTCATCCTTCTAAACTCTAGAGTGTACAAGCCCAGCCGCTCCACTCTTTCAGCAGATGACAGTCCCGCCATCCCGGGAATTAACCTTGTAAACCTACGCTGCACTCCCTCAATAGCAAGAATGGCCTTCCTCAAATTAGGCGACCAAAACTGCACACAATACTCCAGGTGTGGTCTCACTAGGGCTCTGTATAACTGCAGAAGGAACTCTTTGCTCCTTTACTCAACTCCTCTTGTTATGAAGGTCAACACGCCATTCGCTTTCTTCACTGCCTGCTGTACCTGCACCATTTCATTGACTGATGAACAAGGACACCCAGATCCCGTTGTATTTCCCCTTTTCCCAACTTGACACAATTTAGATAGTAATTAACCTTCCTGTTTTTGCTACCAAAGTGGATAACCTCACATTTATCCACATTAAACTTCATCTGCCATGCATCTGCCCACTCACCCAACCTGTCCAAGTCACCCTGCATTCTCATAGCATCCTCCTCACAGTTCACACGGCCACCCAGCTTTGTGTCATCTACATATTTGCTAATGTTACATTGAATCCCTTCATCTAAATCATTGATGTATATTGTAAATAGCTGCGGTCCCAGCACCGAGCCTTGCGGTTCCCCACTAGTCACGGCCTGCATTCGGAAAGGGACCCGTTAATCCCTACTCTTTGTTTTCTGTCTGCTAACCACTTCTCTATCCATGTCAGCACTCTACCCCCAATATCATGTGCCCTAATATTGCCCACTAATCTCCTAATCTCTACGTGGGACCTTATCAAATGCTTTCTGAAAGTCCAGGTACACTACATCCATTGGCGGAATTTCTGGGGGGGGTGGGGGACGGGCACATCCTTCCCATGTTTTGAGAGGTGGGGGACAATCCCCCCCCATGTTTGGAATCTGGATTTTGAAATTCGGTGAAAAAATAATCTGTTAAAATCTCCACTTTCCGCGAGACAGTGGGGGTGTCACTTGTTAAATGTCTCTAACAACATCGTATTAACACGATGTGTCACCAATTGTGTTTGACCTTCAAGTATTACTGAAGGTATTCACAGAGAATTTCTTAAAGCTGTTTGATGCGGGTACAATTACCTTTTGAACTAATTGGATGTATTGGTAGATGGGAAAGATTTAAACGTGTATAGAATTTAAATGGGTCAGGTCATTAAGGGCTCCAGTCGACCAGGTTTCCTGGCTGGCATACAGGTACTTCCCTCATTCACGTCACTCGTGTTATTTTGTATTTTTTCCCCATCTCTCTCTCTCCCCCCTCCAAGGTTGGTTCTTCTGTTTGCTTTTATTTGCTTCAGTTTTATTTGTTTGTGTTATTTATCACATCGTAGCTTTTGAAAGATTAAAGCGGGTATCAGACGCTTTCTAAGGGCTGAATTGGCCTATTTGCAGGGCCTTTCATTGCCCGGCGCAGCTTAAAATCAAATCGCCGGCCGATTTTAAGCCGCGCCAAGCCATGAAAGGCCCTGCGAATGGACGGATTCAAGCCCCATGAATCGGGGCAACGTAGCTGCTGTTGATGGAGTTCAGAGTGGGTCACCATCCAGGTCAGCTCCCGATGTTACCGTCCACTGGGCCCACGGCTGAAGCCGCCGAAGCCTCGCGTGTGTGTGTGTGTGTGTGCACATGCTCGCGTGTGTTTGCATGTGTGCGCATGCGCCTGCACGCGACCACCAATAAATGGCGTCCCCCCCATGTTTTGATAGCGATTTCCGCCCCTGCCCTTTCCATTTTCCTAGTTACATCCTCAGAAAATTCCAGAAGATTAGTTAAGCATGATTTCCCCTTCATAAATCCATGCTGACTTAGACCAATCCTGTTACTGCTATCCAAATGTGCGACCATTTCATCTTTTATAATTGACTCCAGCACCTTCCTGACCACCAATGTCAGGCTAACTGGTCTATAATTCCCAGTTTTCTCTCTCCCGCCTTTCATAAAAAGTGGGATAACATTAGCTACCCTCCAATCCACAGGAACTGATCCTGAATCTATGGAACATTGGAAAATTATCACCAATGCATCCACGATTTCTAGAGCCACTTCCTTAAGTACCCCGGGATGCAGACCATCAGGCCCTGGGGATTTATCAGCCTTCAGTGCTATCAGTCTACCCAACACCATTTCCTGCCTAATGTGGATTTCCTTCAGTTCCTCCGTCACCCCAGATCCTCTGGCCACCAGTACATCAGGAAGGTTGTTTGTGTCCTCCTCAGTGAAGACAGATCCAAAGTACCTGTTCAACTCATCTGCTATTTCCTTGTTCCCATAATAAATTCACCTGTTTCAGTCTTCAGTCCTTGGAGCACAGGAGGATGAGGGGGGATCTTATAGAGGTGTACAAAATCATGAGAGGAATAGATTGGATAGATGCACAGAGTCTCTTGCCCAGAGTAGGGGAATCAAAGACCAGAGGACATAGGTTCAAGTTGAAGGGGAAAAGATTTAATAAGAATCTGAGGGGTAACTTTTTCACACAAAGGGTGGTGGGTGTATGGACCAAGCTGCCAGAGGAGGTAGTTGAGACTGGGACTATCCCAAAGTTTAAGAAACAGGTACATGGATAGTACAGGTTTGGAGGGATATGGACCAAATGTGCGTCTATTTCATGGCAGGTGGAACAGGTTTTTGGCAGGTGGAACTAGTGACATTGTTGGCCGGAGTTGGGCAGGTTGGGCCGAAGGGCCTGTTTCTACCCTGTATCACTCCATGACTCTATGACTGCATAGGAATTTCACAGCCCACAAGAAAAGAAATCCAAGACATTTTTAAAAAGCACCTGCAGCAAACCTGTTGATGTGCAAATTCGATCGATAAATAAGCCGCTGGCTAATACGGTCAACTCTGACTAGCCCTTTCCTGTGACCTCGCTTGTCATCCTGCTGTAACCAGGCAATAATCAGCTGTTAGCAACACCTACGTTGTGAGAATTAATGAACACTAACAGCGGGTGAATCAGCATCAGCTTCCACATCACTGGTTTAACTATTCCTGTGAAATGTGCAGTGCAGGAAAGCTACAAGAGAGATACACTATTGAGTTCCACTCCGGCACACTCAGAACACCTTAAGATATTGAAGATAGACGCAAAATGCTGGAGTAACTCAGCGGGACAAGCAGCATCTCTGGAGAGAAGGGATGAATGACGTGATATTGAGTTTAGGTTAGAGATACAGTGCGGAAACAGGCCTTTCGGCCAATGTAGTCCAAGCCGACAAGCGATCCCAGCACATTAACATACCCTACACGCACCAGAGACAATTTACACATACACCAAGCCAATTAACCTACAATCCTGCACGTCTTTGGAGTGTGGGAGGAAACTGGAGCACCCGAAGAAAACCCACGCAGGTCATGGGGAGAACGTGCAAACTCCGTACAGACAGCACCCCGAGTCAGGATCGAACCCGGGTCCCAGGCGCGGTAAGGCAGCAACTCTACTGCTGCGCCAAAGATTTAGGCCATTCAGCCCATCGAGTCTGCTCCGCCATTCGATCATGGCTGATCTATTTTTCCCTCTCAACCCCATTCTCCTGCCTTCTCCCCATAACCTTTGACACACGTACTAATCAAAAACATATCAAACACTGCTTTAAAAATATCCATTGACGGCCTCCACCGCCGTCTGTGGCAATGAATTGCACAGATTCACCACCCTCTGACTAAAGAAATTCCTACAAACCTCCGTTCTAAAGGTATGTCCTTTTATTCTGAGTTTGTGCCCTCTGGTCCTAGACTCTCCCACAACTGGAAACATCCTCTCCACATCCACTCTATTCAGACCATTCACTCTTAAAGAGGGTTCCTGGAGATTCCTCCCTCACCCTTCGAAACTCCAGCGGGTACAGGCGGAGAGCAGTCAAACGCTCATCATACGTTAACCCATTCATCTTGGGACCATTCTCGTAAACCTCCTCTGGACCCTCTCCAACACAGCACATCCCTCCACAGATATGGGGCTCAAAATTGCTCACAATATCTTTCTTCTTTGTCACGAGCAATAATCCTGCCGTTTGTCCAGAAGCTGCCTGGCCCGCCCGCTGAGTCACTCCAGCACTGTGCCTTTCACTCAGTATTCTAGCATCTGCACCACCAAAATGCAATCTGGAATGGTACATCCATTAATGCTTTTACATCCATAATATTTCATTGAGTTGCCATTGAGTTAGTGTATTGTCGTGTGTACCGAGGTACAGTGAAAAGCCTCTGTTGCATGCTAACCAGTCAGCAACGATACAGACCCTTCAGCCCAACATGCCCATGCTTACCAAGTTGCCCCAGCTACATTAGTCTCTGCTTCGACCTTTGCCCTATATGCCTCTAAACCTTGCCGTACCTGTCCAAATGTTGAGAAAGTACCTGCCTCAACTACCTCCTCCGGCAGCTGTTGGTTGTGAGTTAGATCCTGATGGGAGTGGCACAGTGGTGCAGCGGTAGAGCCACGGAGACGCAGGTTCGATCCTGACCCCAGGCAATGTCCGTGTGGAGTTTGCACGTTCCCCCTGTGACTCTGGGGGCTCTGGTCTCTGTTCCACATCCCAAATCCAGTTTGTTTTCCTCCTCCCTCATGTGTGAGGAGTGGATGAGAAAGTGGGATAACATAGAACTAGTGTGTACGGGTGATGGGTGGCTGGCATGCACAGTGTGGGCAGAAGGGCCTGATTTAACGCTGTATTTTTCAGATAAGAAAAAATAAAATAAAATAAATTAGGTGCAGATTTGGGTCGAGGCCCTTCTTCACACTGATGTGGGGGGGGGGGGGGGGAGCAGGAAGAAGAAAGGAAGAGGCGGAGACAGTAGGCTGTGGGAGCGCTGGGAAGGGGATGGGAAGGAGGGAGAAAGCAGGGACTACCTGAAATTGGAGAAGCCAATGTTCATACCGCTGGGGTGTAAACTGCCCAAGCAAAACAATAGACAATAGACAATAGGTGCAGGAGTAGACCATTCGGCCCTTCGAGCCAGCACCGCCATTCAATGTGATCATGGCTGATCATCCACAATCAGTACCCCGTTCCTGCCTTCTCCCCATATCCCCTACTATTTTTAAGACTTCCATCTAGCTCTCTCTTGCAAGCATCCAGAGAACCGGCCTCCACTGAGGCAGAGAATTCCACAGACTCACAACTCTCTTTGAGAAAAAGTGTTTCCTCGTCTCCGTTCTAAATCGCTTACTCCTTATTCTTAAACTGTGGCCCCTGGTTCTGGACTCCCCCAACATCGGGAACATGTTTCCTGCCTCTAGTGTGTCCAAACCCTTAACAATCTTATATGTTTCAATGAGATACCCTCTCATCCTTCTAAACTCCAGAGTGTACAAGCCCAGCGGCTCCATTCTCTCAGCATATGACAGTCCCGCCATCCCGGGAATTAACCTAGTATACATGAAGTGCTGTTCCTCCACTTTGCGGTGGGACTCACTCTGGCCACGGAGGACTGACAGGTCGGATTCGGAATGGGAGGGGAAGAAGGAGAATACTTCCAAATCTTCACGGCAGTTAGTATTACATCTGGGGTTACCAACTCTCCGGGACCAACCCAAAGTTTCCAGCAATCAGATAACAGCTTCCAGGACTCTGATACAAGCAGTTAAAGAGGATGCTCCCTGGATGATGGAATATTGGCTATAAGGAGATGTTAGAAGATTGAGTGCTTGAGGAAGACAATGTACTTATACAAGAAGAAGTTTTGTGAGTGATTTTACTGCTTTGCACTACTACAATGAAGTATTAATCAAGAGAGTGTTTCTAGAACATTCATCTTTCGACTGCTGTCAATGTCTCGTGGAGAGCTCATGGAATGTATAAGATTGCCTTCCGAACCATGGTCAGCAAATTAGTGCCTATCGGGGGCAACAACCTTGAGACGTCGTAGAGACCGTCACCACAAGTGAGGAGAGGACGTGAGTTGCTGGTTGACCAAGGAAGGCGACGGGTGGAGCCCTAAAGCTGCCTGGAATGGCCGCCTGCACATAGCAACCAGAACGCCGATTGGACTTGGAAAATGGCGCCAAAAACATGGTGCCTCCTGCGTGCAGGCTGAGCCGGCTACTTCTCTATAGCAGGGGCACAGCGGTAGAGTTGCTGCCTTACAGGGAATGCTGCGCTGGAGAACCCGGGTTCAATCTTGACCACGGGTGCTGTCAGAACGGAGTTTGTACGTTCTCCCTGTGACCGCGTGGGTTTTCTCCGAGATCTTCTGTTTCCTCCCACACACCAAAGGCGTGCAGGTGTGTAGGTTCATTGGCTTGGTGTGAATGTAAATCATCCCTTGTGTGTGTAGGAAAGTGTTAGTGTGCGGGAATCGCTGGTCGGTGCGGACTCGGTGGGCCGAAGGGCCTGTTTACGTGCTGTATCTCTAAACTAAACTCAACTAAAACTGTTAATCGGGGATGGGATGGCAATACTCTACTAGATTGTTTGTAAGGAAATAATTTCACTGTATGTTTGGACTTCACACATGGGCCAAAAAGCACCATTGAACACTTGAACTAGTATTAATCCCTTGTATCTCCCATATTATGTTTAGCAGATGCTGGCTTACACTGAAAATAGACACAAAACGCTGGTGTAACTCAGCGGGACAGGCAGCATCTCTGGAGACAAGGAATGGGTGGCATTTTGGCTCGAGATCCTTCTATAGCAATTGGAGGTTGTGTGAACACTCTCTTCAATAAATGAACGATGATTCACTGTTCTGATGGAAGCTAAGTGCACAAGAATAACTATTTGGGTTTTCAATTTGTTGATTCATTGCATCACACAACTGGAGACACAGTAAGGTGCCGCCAACAAACGATAAACCACTCGTACACCAGTCTAGTTTATAGATACAGCGCGGAAACAGGCCCATCGGCCCACTGAGTCCCACGTATCACCCCGTACACTAGCGCTATCCTACACACACTAGGAACCATTTACAATTTGACAGAAGCCAATTAACCAAGGTACCTGTATGTCTTTGGAGTGTGGGAGGAAACCGGAGTACCCAGATAGAACCCACGCAGGTCACAGGGAGAACGTACAAACTCCGTACAGACAGCACCCATAGTCAGGATTGAACCCGGGTCTCTGGCGCTGTGAGGCAGCAGCATTACCGCTGCGCCACCGTGACGCTCTCGAGGCGATTCACGAGCCATTTTCTTTTATTTAAAAGAGAAAGAAAGCAGGTTCACTTGTTAAACTTAACAAAAGACAGGAAGTGTTGGAGTAACTCAGAGGGTCAGGCAGCATCTCTGAAGAACATGAATAGATCTAGAGAAGGGTTCTGACTTGAATAGTTGCCTATCTCTGCCCTCCAGAGATGCTTAGAACACAAAGTGCTGGATTAGCTCAGCAGCCAAGGCACGTCTGTGAAAACCACGGGCCTGTGGGTGACATTTTGGCCCTGAAGAAAGGTCCAGGACCAAACTGTTGCCTCTCCATTTTCTCCACAGAAACTACCTACTCCAGCACTTTGTGTTCTACTCAAGATTTGTTTTCAGACTGAAGGGTCTCGACGCGAAATGATGCCCATGCCTTCTCTCCAGATATGCTGCCTCACCTGCTGAGTTACTCCAGCATCTTGTGCCTACCTTCGATGTTACCAGCATCTGCAGTTCTTTCTTGCACGAGTTCTAGGCTCATCCCGGTGAAACTATCCCCTTCCTGGCCAAGGTTCCTTTCGTGAGAATTCGTAAGTTCAAAGGAGCAGAATGAGGCCATTCATGGTTTTTATAGCATAGAGGGGAGTGAGTCCAAGTGCAAGATACCTGTCTGCAGAGTTCACAGCATGCGGTATGCGCTGATTTTAATTCCTGAGCTGTGGAAAATCAAAGGCAGGTGATTTCCCAGATGCTCTTCCAGAATTTCAATTCAGCCAAAAAGTTAAAAATTGGGACCATGAATCTGTGGAATTTGAACAATTTCCTGCTTTCCTCAATCTGTATAAGCTGTGAGCAGGGGATTGAAGTGAGCCTCTTCAGGACTGCGCAAGACATATGGATGGAGGTTGTGTTCGTACTGGTTGCCAGATATACTGAGCGCTTGTATAACTGATGAAATGGTGCCAGTGTTAAATAGACATAATTCAAACACATTAACTTTCCGTGCCACTGGGGAGTTTATTCCACGATTTGCGGTAATACTATTTTTGCTTCTAACTCTGTGACAGCTGCAGCTTGTTTGGATGTATTGCTGAAGGTCTTACCACAGCTTCTCCTGCCTAGAACCTAGGGCGGCACGATGGCGCAGCGGTAGAGTTGCTGCCTTATAGGTCTGTCCCACTTTGGCGACTTTTTAGGCGACTGCGGGAGACTATGCGGTCGCCACATGTCCGCGGGTGGTTGCCGGGGAGTCGCCTTCATGGTGGTGAGGAGTTCCCGCATTCTGGGAACTAGTCGCGGCCTCGTTATGGTCGTTGAAAAATTAACGCGAGCAGAATGAAGCCGCCATGGAGAGTAGCGAGAATTCTCGTGCCGTAGGTGGGTCGCCAGGAGGTCGAAGGTTCTCGGAGGTTCTCGGAGGTTCTCGGAGGTTCTCGGAGGTTGTAGCCATTGCTGACTGGTGAATTTCATTGGCTCATTGGGGGGAAAAAATCGTTTCAGAACCAAGGATATCCAACCAGTAATGTTAATGTTAGCCGAGCATCACAGCCGTGTATCTCTGGCTTCTTCAAAGTTGTCTCCACTCCTTCTCCCTCCTTCTCCACCCCTCTCCCCCCAGCTCTCCCCCTCTTTTAAAGGACTTACCGTACACTGTGCTTTAGCTGTCTTAATTACAGCGCCAACCTTCCTGGTCATCGCCGTGTGTGTCTGTATCACCTTGGCTTTGCACCGTGGGGATTTTTTTGACAGCGCTCCCCCGCTTGCCCTGGCCCCCGCCATTTCGATGTGTGTGTGTGCGTTTTCCACTCTGACAGTTGCCGTTTCAGTTCCCGGTTTTTCAGGCAACTGCCAGCGACTTGACAGTCCGCTGAAAAATCATCTAAGTGGATCAGGCCCATTACAGCACTTGCAGCGCTAGAGACCCGGGTTCGATCCTGACTACGGGTGTCTGTCTGTACAGAGTTTGTACTTTCTCCGAGTGACCATGTGGGTTTTCTCTGAGATCTCCAGTATCCACCTACAAGGCGTACAGGTTTGTAGGTTAATTGGCTTGGTGAAAGTGTAAATTGTCCCTTGTGTGGGGATCGCTGGTCTGGGCGGACCCAGTGGGCCAAAAGGACCACCAAACTAAACCACTGTTTACATGGATAAGGTAGGTTAGCATGGGCCAGACACAGGCAGATGGGACTAGTGTAACCTCTAACCATGTTGGCTGGTGTGTGCAAGTTGGGCCGAATGGGCTGTTTCCATGCTGTACGACTCTATGATCTATCATGCTCACTGGCACTCAACGACTAGTGGAAAACTGAACGACAAGTACAGCACATGCACAGGCCCTTCGGTCCACAATGCCCATGCCAAAAACAAAGCCTATTTGTTAAACTCTTCCTGCATGCGATCTATTATTCCTCCATTCCCTACATGTCCATGTCAAGTCAAGTCAAGTCAAGTCAAGTTTATTTGTCACATACACATGCGAGATGTGCAGTGAAATGAAAGTGGCAATGCTCGCGGACTTTTGTGCAAAAGACAAACAACAAAACAACCAAACAAATTATAAACACAATCATAACACACATATTCTTTTACATAATAAATAATGGAAGGAAAAACGTTCAGTAGAGTTAGTCCCTGGTGAGATAGGCGTTTACAGTCCGAATGGCCTCTGGGAAGAAACTCCTTCTCAACCTCTCCGTTCTCACCGCATGGCAACGGAGGCGTTTGCCTGACCATAGCAGCTGGAACAGTCCGTTGCAGGGGTGGAAGGGGTCTCCCATGATTTTATTTGCTCTGGAGTTGCACCTCCTGTTGTATAGTTCCTGCAGGGGGGTGAGTGAAGTTCCCATAGTGCGTTCGGCCGAACGCACTACTCTCTGCAGAGCCTTCTTGTCCTTGGCAGAGCAATTCCCAAACCAGATGGTAATGTTCCCGGACAAGATGCTTTCCACCGCCGCTGTGTAGAAGCACTATCCACCCGCATGTCCCACACATCCCCATTAAATTTCCCGCCTCTAACCTTGAGGTTATGCCCTCTAGGCCTTGACATTTACACGCTGGGATAAAGCTTCTGATGAAAGGGCCTGTCCCATAGGCTATTTTTAGGCGACTGTCATAGTCGTAGCAGATCGCCGAAAAACCGGCGACTGGACTCCCCCTTCGACATAAAATTTGAAATAGAATTATTACTTTAACAACAAAACAAAAGGTCAGCAGCGGCGACAACTTGCGTCACCTGCAACAACCTACGTTAACCTGACGACAACACGGCAGCACCTACGTCAGGAGAAGTCAAGCCACGTCCAACTGTCAAGCCAACTGTCACTGACTCTCTCCGAAAGATTATTCAACTTTGAAAATCCAGCGGCGACCAGAAAGATGGGCAACTGCGGAGACGACTCACGACCATACAGGCGACACCCCGGCAACCATGTGGCAACAGCCTATAGTCGACTAAAAAATAGCCCAAGTTGGACAGGCCCTCATCTCCCCAGTCCATGCCTCTGGTAATGTTTTAAACTTCTATCAGGTCTTCCCCTCAGCCTCCAACACTACAGAGAAAACAATCCAAGTCTGTGCAAGAGCCAAGAGTGTTTTATTGTCTTCCAAATTCTTCCTTGAAGCAGCAGCCGACAGGTCTGCCATCAATACGCAGGAAAAACGTTCAATACATTGAACCTGGACGTTACAATTTTCAGGCTCCTGTATGTTCCTCCCCAGGCTGGGGTGAAATGAGCACATGGCCAGGGTGGTGTGGGTCCTTGATGATGCTGGCTGCCTTCTTGAGACAGTGCCTCTGATAGATCGCTTCAATGATGGGCAGTCAGTGCCTGTGATGGAGTGGGCAGTGTCCTCCACTATCTGTAATCCCCTTCATTCCTTGCTGTTGGAGTTGCTGAACCAGGCCCTGATGCAACCACTGTAGAAATTCATCAACATACCCAATCTCATAGAGTCATAGACTTACACAGCATGGAAACAGGCCCTTCGGCCCAACTCTCCTCAATCTTCTTACCTCTCCTTATAGCTAATATTCCCTCATCCAGGGAGCATCCTTTTTGGCTGCTTGTATCAGAGTCCTCAAAGACTGCTGGAAACTTTCGGTTGGTCCCGGAGTTGGTAACCTCAGATGTAATACTAATCCTTCTTCCCCTCCCATTCCGAATCCGACCTACCAGCCCTCCATGGAGAGAGTGAATCCCACCACATATTGGAGGAGCAGCTCCTCGTGTTTTGCTTGGGCAGTTTACACCCCAGGGGTATGAACATTGACTTCTCCAATTTCAGGTAGTCCTTGCTTACTCCCTCCTTCCCCTCCCCTTCCCAGCTCTCCCACAGCCCACTGTGTCCACCTCTTCCTTTCTTCGACTGAAACGTCGCCTATTCCTTCGCTCCATAGACACTGACTCATCCACTGAGTTTCTCTCGCATTTTTGTCGACCTCATTCTTCCCCATGTAATTCGAAACTGGAGACCAGTAGAATTTCAACAAATGTGATGTTGGTTTCTCTTAAGTATGTCCTCGACTGATTTAGCAGGACAATTCTTGTTTCCACGTGGTATTAAAGTGTGAGTCCCACTTACCCTCAATGTCCACACGCCAACTTCGATTCCACACCCGCCACACACAACGTAACCAAATTATTCTCCAGATACCAAAAATTCAGGCATTCCTATCCTTCCATTAGACATAGGAACAGATTTAGGCCATTCGGCCCATCGAGTCTACTCCGCCATTAATCATGGCTGATCTATTGATCGACATAGCTTATCTCTAAACTAAACCGCATTTCAAAAACACTTGAATATGTCTAACCGCGAAAGTTTGGACTTTATTGCCTTCCATCACAGTGAGGAATGTGGGGAATACGCTGTGGTTTATGTTAACTTTTATGTAGTTGTGTGTCTTGGTGCTTTTTTTAAATATGACTGTATGGTAATTCGAGTTTCACTGTACATGTGGTACATGTGACGAAAATCTGACCTTGAAACCTTGAAACTTTGGATGGGTTTAGAGAGATATGGGCCAAATATTGGCAAATCATACAGGCTTCTCCACCCCATTCTCCTGCCTTCTCCCCATAACCCCTAACACCCTCACAATAATCAAAAATCTGCCAATCTCTACTTTAAAAATACCCACTGACTTGGCCTCCACAACCGTCTGTGGCAATGAATTCCACAGATTCACCACCCTCTGACTAAAGAAATTCCTCCTCATCTCCTTTCTGAAGGTACATCCTTTTGATCTGTTGGCAAGAGAAGACAAGAGTTGCAGACCATCCTGCAAGCCAACCTTCTCCCCACATCCACTCTATCCAGGCCTTTCACTATTCGTTAGGCCTTCTTCCTCCAGCATTGAGTAACTTTCCCCCATCTGGTTAAATATGTCCAGGCCACAAGGACTGGTAACGGCCAAATGGCCCAGGTCCCCGATATTGGAGGTTCACCAAGCAACCATGAGCTTAAGGAAGAGGCTGAGGGGAAGTTAAAGTCAGTAAAGTAAGAGAAGCCAGAGGGGCCTTCATCAAGATGGATGACAGCTTGGTTTAGTTTAGTTTATTGTCACCTATACTGAGGTACATGAAGAGCTGTTTGTTGCGTGCTATCCAGTCAGAGGAAAGACGACACATGTTCACAATCGAGCCGTCCACAGTGCACAGATACAGGATAAAGGGAATAACGTTTAATGCAAGATAAAGTCCAGTAAAATCTGATTAAATATAGTCCGAGGATCTCCAATGAGGTAGATTGAAGGTCAGGACGGGGGTGGGAGATTGCAACCTTCACGTGGTCCGCCCTGTTTCGACGAATGCAATCAACCTGGCGTGCACAATCAAATAAGATCAAATAGAACAAGTTGTCCCACAACTTTAGGCTGTGCATGCCATAGGCAAGAAGAAGAAGAAGGGTCTGGTTGTGGTAGGATGGTTCAGTTGCCCGATAACAGCTGGGAAGAAACTATCCCTGAACCTGGAGGTGTGAGTTTTCACACTTCTGTACCTCTTGCCCGATGGGAGAGGGGAGAAGAGGGAGTGGCAGGGGTGAGACTGGTCCTTGATCCTTGATGATGCTGCTGGCCTTGCCGAGGCAGCGTGACGTGTAGATGGAGGGAATGGAAGGGAGATTGGTCTGTGGGCTGCATCCACAACTCTCCTTCTCTTGCCCACAGACCCTTTGTCACATAAATGAAGTAACATTTGTAAAAGAATTAACTTGCAGAGTAAAATAGGCCCCAGAAGGAAGCTGACGAGTGAGCAGAGAGGAATTTATGACTTTGCAGAACCGTTATTAATTCTGACAGGATTTTGTTCTGTTCACATGAGGAACCATGAAGAGAGAGGGAGGGTTGCCAGCACATGTGTATCACATTTATATAACTTTCTCCTCCAAAACTCAATATGTTATGTATTGAAATACCTTACACTTCTTTCTCCTGATAGAAAACGCGACATGGTGGCACAGCAGTAGAGTTGCTGCCTCACAGCGCCAGGGACCCGGGTTTGATCCTGACTGTACGGTCTGTACAGGAGTTTGTACGTTCTCCCTGTGACCTGCGTGTGATTGCTCCGGGTGCTCCGATTCCCTCCCGCACACTAAAGACGTGCAGCTTTGGAGATTAGTTGGTTCTGTAAATTATCTATTGCCCCGAGTGTGTTCTAGTGTGCGGGGATCGCTGGTTGACGGGGACTCAGTGAGCCGAAGGGCCTGTTTCCATGCTGTATCTCCAAAGTCTAAAGGATGCAATGCATTTCGTTGTCTCTGTACTGTACACTGACAATGACAATTAAAATTGAATCTGAATCTGAATCTGAAAGTGTGTTTCATATCTTCTCACAGAGTCACCACCGTGCCTTGGTGGAGAAGCCTGTGTGTGCCCAAGATCCTGAACACTAAACCATCTGGAGCTGAGGTCCTGGCTGGGTTACCCCTGGAGGGCAGGTCGAGGGGAGTTCACGGACAAAGGGCGCCCCAAGAACACGACCTCAGGCGGAGGAGGGTGGTGTAGGAAGGAACCGCAGATGCTGGCTTACACTGAGGATAGACACAAAATGCTGGAGTAACTCAGCGGGATGGGCAGCGTCTCTGGAGAGAAGGAATAGGTGACACAAAATTCCACAGAAACTAGTCCATCGGCTGACCGATCCCACACTGACCAGCGATCCCCGTACACTAGAACTATCCTACACACTGGGGACAATTTACAATCTTTACTGAAGCCAATTAACCTACAAACCTGCACATCTTTGGACTGTGGGAGGAAACCAGAGCACCTGGAGAAAACCAACGTGGTCACAGTACAAACTCTGTCAAGTTCGAACCCACTGTAACTGCTGAGCCACCGTGCTGCCTAAAGTATATTATATCTGTTAACTGCTTCTTCTGGCAGCTCATTCCATGCACCCATTTACTCTGAGTAAATAAAGTGCCCCTGATCTTGTGAATCTTCTTGTTCTGATTCTCCTACGCTGCGTAAAAAGACTCTGTGCATCCACCATCTCTAATCCCCTCCTGATCAAAGATCCTATAGCGGAGCAAGATAGACCACTCCTTCTAAATGCAATGCTAAATGCTGACGTGTAGTACGCAACGGAGCAGAACCTGGGCCTTTTTTTCATCCATTTCCATAACCCGACCTGACTCGCTGTGTAATCAACGTTGCAGGGGAACAGTTTGTGTTAATAAATTATAATTCTGAAAATGAGGAGAAGATTTTTACCAAAGAACTTTTATTTTTACGAGGATGTTTCCGTAACCGGCTTCCGTCTCCGCACTAGTATCTTTGCTCCGCTGTGGGATCTTTGGTGTGGAGACGGAAACTGGTTACGGAAATGGGGCCGAAAATTACCCATGAAACTGCCCATAACGTACATCTTTTTCGTCGAGTGATCTATCTTGCTTGCTATAGGATCTTTGCTCTTGACTTTATACAGATGATTTTGAGCACCTTCTGGAAGTTCAAATATTGTAAATATATACCATATTCATCAGATTTATCTTCCCTCTGTGATTTCCAACTCCAATAACTGAAAGTAAAATGACTCCGTATTCACAACTCATTTAGCAGTGACGGACCGCATTTTTGTAAATCCTTTATCACCTTGTGCACCCGATGCACCTTTAAAGCTTTGTGTGTGTGGGTGGGTGGCAGAGGGTAGACTTATTCAAATGGATGCATTAAATTTTCAACAATCTCGGAGACACCCACACACAAGTGGTCGCTCAGACGCATGAATCAAAGGCAGCTACCTGGAGTAGATTGGCGCTGGATTTTAGTGTAGAAAGGTGGTGGATAATGAGAGGAAGGGCCTGTGACTGGGCTGTGTAACTCGTGACTATGACAGGTGAATGGAGTTCCTTTGGGAATGGTTGTATGGACATGCATTACTCAGGCATCGAGATTAGCAGGGCATGAGCCTTAGACGAGCGGTAGAGTTGCTGCCTCACAGCGACAGAGACCCATATTCGATCCAGACTACGGGTGCTGTCTGTATGGAGTTTGTTCGTTCGCCCCGTGACCTGCGTGGATTTCCTCCGGGTATCATAAGGTCATAAGGAATAGGAATAGAATTAGGCCATTCGGCCCATCAAGTCTACTCTGCCATTCAATCACGGCTGATCTATCTCTCCCTCCTAACCCCATTCTCCTTCCTTCTCCCCATAACCTCTGACACCCGCACTAATCAAAAGACTATCTATGCCTTAAAAATAGACACTGACTTGGCCTCCACAGCCTTCTCTGGCAAAGAATTCCACAGATTCACCACCCTCTGACTAAAGAAAGTTCTCCTAATTTCCTTCCGAAAAGAACGTCCTTTAATTCTGAGGCTATGACCTCTAGTCCTAGACTGTCCCACTAGTGAAAACATCCTCTCCATATCCACTCTATCAAAGCCTTTCACTATTCAGTCCGGTTTCCCCCCACACTCCAAAGACGTACAGGTTTGTAGGTTAATTGGCTTCGGTAAAGATTGTAAATTGTAAATTGTGTT
This sequence comes from Leucoraja erinaceus, assembly GCF_028641065.1. Lineage (NCBI taxonomy): Eukaryota > Metazoa > Chordata > Chondrichthyes > Rajiformes > Rajidae > Leucoraja > Leucoraja erinaceus. Next base: position 58,026,680 of record NC_073386.1, on the reverse strand, counting down.
GAATGTGTAGGATAATGCTGTAAAGATGGTAAATTGTCCCTAGTGTGTAGGATAGTGCTAGTATGCAGGGATCGCTGATTGGCATGGATTTGGTGGACCGTAGGGGCTGTTCTGATGCTACACCTCTAAACTACGCTAAACTGAACTCAATTTTACACCTATCTTTGGTGTAAACCAGCATCTGTAGTTTCTACAAGATCAGCAGGTTCCTGGACTCAACACCTTGTCACTACTTACTCGAACAGTGAATGGCTTGGATAGAGTGGATGTGGAGAGGATGATTCCACATGTGGGAGAGTCTAGGACTATAGGTCATAAATTAAAAGATATTCCCTTAGGAAGGGGATGAGGAGAAATGTCTTTAAGCAGAGGGTGGCAAATCTGTAGAATTCTTTACCGCGTGAGGCTGTGGAGGAGATAGATAGATTCTTGACTAGTATGGGTGTCAGGGGTTATGGGGAGAAGGCAGGAGAATGGGGTTGAGAGGGAAAGATGGTTAGCCAGGATTGAATGGTGGGGTAAGTTTCAATGAGGTCCCCCCTCATCAAATGCTCATCAAATACTAAAGACTGGTTGAAAAGCCGGGAGGAGGAGGTAGAAACATGAAACATAGAAATAGGTGGGGTAAGTTTCAATCGAGCCTGCACCGCCATTCAATATGATCCCATCATCAGTAATGCCTCATCTCCATACCCCCTATCCCCCAATCTAACTCCCTCTTAAATATAGCCAACACTGGCTGGCAAAAAGATTCACCACTCTCTGGGTGAAAAAAGGATCTCGGTTTTAAAAGGCTTATCCTTAGGTACCCCTTGTCCTGGAGTGGGGAGCCTGCCGAATTTGGGTTCAGATCCCCTCTCAATCTTCTAAATTCTAGAGCCCGGCAAGTCTATCCAGTCTTTCTTCATAAGCGGTCCCCTGGCTCAGTCGGGGAGAATCGTCTCTGTGTGGCCCTCTATGGGGACACGGTGGACCAAAACTGTACGCCACAGGTGTGGGACGCAGTGACGCCAGAACCTCCCTGCTCCTATACTCAAAATCATTTTGCAATGAAAACCGCCGCCTTTCTTTTGAACATGGACCGTGCTATGTGCATGTGTGCTCTGCATTTTGAATCGGCCACCATTTAGATTTTGCTTTGTTTTTTTTTGTTCATTTTAATAGCGAAGTGCGGACTTTTTTTAGCAACAAGTGAAAACGTGGATATTTTGTTGGATGGAAGACTTTTTTTTAGATGGACGTGGATATTTTTCTTTTTAGCTGAATTTTTTAACTTCGTTTTTAATGGCAAAACTCTGCGGTATATTGGAGAGTGAGCCTCCGGCAGTACAGCCGGAACACAAGACAGCTGAAACCCAGAGTAACAGACCGGCAAGGTATAGTCGCCAGATACGGAAGGCTATATCGGAGTGACATTTTTCGGAAATTACTCTGTCATCCGAACTCAACTGTGCAACATTCAACTTAATTGACTCTTTTAGCAAACGTTAGTGGTGCTTTTTATCGTGATATGAGGTATTTTTAGTGTTTTTAACCCAGTTTATGAAGTGGCGGGAAAACGGCAGCCATCTTGGATTTAATTTTAACTGCGCATGGATACAGCAGTGGTGTGGACTTACATCAGTGTTCATTGGTGGACATTGTGGGACAACATGAAGGGAAGTAGCCTCTTGATTTCATTATTATTGATTGAATCGCTGTGATACACTGCAAAACATCACAACTAAGTATGGCCATACTATACAGCATCGGAAGCATACTGTTGTTATGCCTGTTTGTGAGACAACACATTCAACCATTGGAAACAAACTCTACAGATGCCCAACACCTGGTTTTTCATAGAGCACTTAATCCTGAGAGAAGATTGCATAAGATACACACCAATTTACATCAACAGTTACAGACTCTTGTCTAAACCAGCAATCTGTACGACTATTGAACTGAGGCTGAACAAACACATTGGGTTTCTCATTACTTTGCTGTTATCTGGGGATGTTAGTCTAAACCCTGGGCCTTCAAACTGTGGGAGCTGTAATGAACTGGTAACAAAACACCAAAGAAAACTTCAATGCATAGATTGTGAATGGCTTGTTGGCCTTTATAACAAGAGGAATCGAATATAGGAGCAAAGAGGTCCTTCTGCAGTTGTACAGAGCCCCAGTGAGACCACACCTGGAATATTGTGTGCAGTTTTGGTCCCCTAATTTGAGGAAGGACATTCTTGCTATTGAGGGAGTGCAGCGTAGGTTTACAAGGTTAATTCCTGGGATGGCGGGACTGTCATATGCTGAGAGAATGGAGCAGCTGGGCTTTTACACTCTGGAGTTTAGAAGGATGAGAGGGCATCTCATTGAAACATATAAGATTGTTAAGGGCTTGGACACGCTAGAGGCAGGAAACATGTTCCCGATGTTGGGGGAATCCAGAACCAGGGGACACAGTTTAAGAATAAGGGGAAAGCCATTTAGAACGGAGACGAGGAAACAGTTTTTCTCACAGAGTGTGGTGAGTCTGTGGAATTCTCTGCCCCAGAGGGCGGTGGAGGCAGGTTCTCTGGATGCTTTCAAGAGAGAGCTAGGTAGGGCTCTTAAAAATAGTGGAGTCAGGGGATATGGGGAGAAGGGAGGAACAGGGTACTGATTGGGGATGATCAGCCATGATCACATTGAATGGCGGTGCTGGCTCGAAGGGCCGAACGGCCTACTCCTGCACCTATTGTCTATTGTCTATTGTGATGCAATATACCATGCCAAATGTACTGACGTGACTATCAAGGAATATATGAACATTACAAAGCAGAATCTTTCATGGCAATGCACAAACTGTAAAGCTGAACCATGTGGGGTGCGCAATGAGATGGCAACTGGCCAGCACAAGGGTATAGAATGTGATTAGTGTCAAAGATGGATACATGCTGCATGTGGTGGAGTGGATGATATAACATACAGCAGCTTTGAAGAGAAAAATTGTATCTGGATATGTCCAATAGATGAAATTATCAACATTTCTGATACATTGTTTAATTCATCATTTGAAAGTAATACATCAAACCGTTTCTTTTTCTCTTGAATGGTGATGATGGTGGGGACACATTTATTGGTAATACAACCTCATTGAGCTCCAAACACAGTTAGAAACAAGCTAATAACATGTAAAGGCAGGAACTCACTAAATATTATGGTGGTAAATTTTCAGAGCATTAGGAATAAAACCTCTGAAGTAAAGTTACTTTTGGATCAGTATAATCCTGATATTGTACAAGGGACAGAAACTTGGTTTTCACAGGACATTAAAGGGCCTGTCCCACTTTCACCACCTAATTCGCAACCTTTTTTACTCGTGGACATTTTTCATCAGGCTAGAAAAACGCCCCGACCTACTACGAGTACCTACGACTAGCATCACGACCTGCTACGACCTGCCTACGACCTACCTACGACCTCGTGACGACCATGCTGCGAGTATGAGTCAAGGGCAAACTCGGCAGAGGTCGTGAATTAGGTCGTGAAAGTGGGAACAGGCCATTAATAGTAATGAGATTTTCCCGGATACAAATGACGTCTATCGAAGGGATAGACGGGACGGAATTCATGGTGGCATCTTAATAGCATGTAAAAAGGGTATTATTATGATTCGTAAAGAAGAGTTTGAAGTAGATAGTTAATAAATGTGGAACCAAATTGAATTGAAAGGACGGCACTCACTTTTAATGGGTACTGCTTATAAACCCAGACACCATGATAAACAGTTTGTAAGTGAACTTGAGAATTCATTTGATAAAATATGCAACAGGTTAATAAACCAACAAGAAGAGGTAACATTTTAGACTTGGTATTCACAAATAACACCAGTCTTGTTCCAGGTACTAAGGTGGAAGCAGGTGGAAGCGACCATGACATAGTTATTGTTGACCTGGATCTGACAGCCAAGTGGAATCGACAACCTAGAAGGGAATACTAAGTACGGCGGAAAGCAAATGAGGAACTGATCAATGCAGATCTGGATGCTTTACAGGACCATTATCTCTCAATAGGGAATGCTTCTGTACAGGAGGAGTGGGACACTGTTGAAACCGAAATAAAGTATATCATGGAGATACATATTCCAAAAGAACCAGCAGCCAAAGCAAATACCCTACCCTGGTTCACCAGACATCACCACAGTCTTAGACGTAGGGAGGGCACACAATAAAGCAAGGAAGACACAAGATAAAGAAGATTGGGATTCCTTTGTAAATTGCCAGAAGGAATCAAGGAAAGCTTTGAAGAAAGCCGAACAAGACTTTGTGTCAAACAATCTTACCACAGCAATGAAAGAAAACGTCAAGCAATGTTGGTCTTACATGAAACGTTTGGGAAATGGAAAGAAGGGAGTTGCAGACCTCATGGTGAACAACACAGTTGTAAGTGACGGGAAAGGGAAGGACGAAGCACTTCATTCTCAATTCACCAGTGTATTTACGAGGGAAAACAAGTCATACATTCCATCGATGGGAACCAGTAACATACAGGATATCCCTGAACTAGTGATCCATGAGGCAGGAGCACTAACACAACTACAGAACCTGATGCCAAACAAAGCAGCGGGCCCAGATCAGTTGCCACCATGATTTCTAAAGATGTTCGCATCGAAAATAGCACCCGTACTCACAGATGTATTCCATCTACCATGACAGTGGAAGGAAGCAAACATCTGTGCAATATTTAAGAAGGGCAATAAGGCTGCGCCTGAGAATTACAGACCAGTTTCACTGACCAGTGTTACACGTAAGATCATGGAACACATCATACATTCTCACATCATGGACCATTTTGAAAAGAATGGGATACTGGTGGACTCACAGCATGGCTTCAGAGCAAAACGTTCAACAGAAACACAACTTATTGTCACTATTGATGACATCACAAGGGCATTAGATAAGGGGAAATCTATACATATGGTAATCCTGGACTTTCAAAAGTGTTCGATAAAGTTCCTCATGAAAGGCTCCTAGGAAAACTGGATTACTATGGCATCAGAAATAGTCTACATAACTGGATTAGGGACTTGCTCACAAACCGGACACAGAGGGTGGCCTGTGAAGGAAACATTTCTTTAGAAGAACAAGTACTGTCAGGAGTACCGCAAGGCACAGTCCGCGGACCACTGTTGTTCCTGACGTACATTAATGATCTACCTGAACACATACATTGTAAAACAAGACTTTTAGCAGATGATTGTCTTGTATATATACCTGTTACTGATGTAGAGGATATGAAGTCTTTACAAGAAGACATTAAGTCCTTGGAATTATGGTAAAACACATGGAAGATGAGCTTCAACCCAACCAAATGCTCAATTATTGTAATTTCAAACAAGAAGAAATCACCTACTCGAGACCACGTCTTCTGTGGACAAATACTTCATCGTACAAGTTCACAACTTCGAGTTCATCTTGATAGCAAGCTTCGTGGGGAAATCATGTGGACAACACTGTCACTAAAGCCAACCGGACACTCGGATTCCTTAGACGAAACCTCTGGATCTGCCCAAAGAAAGTGAAAACCACACATTGGTTAGACCCTTACTGGAATACACCTCATGCGCCTGGGACCTATACAAAGCTGGTCATATCAACAAGGTAGAAGGGATACAGAGGAAAGCTGCACACTTTTGCATGGGGAACTACACTAGAGGTAGCAATGTCACCCAGATGTTGTCCAAGCTGGAGTGGGAAATGCTGGAAACAAGAGGGGCAAGGAACAGTGTAGCCATGTTGTACAAGATTCAAAAGGGGATGGTGGGCATAACTGCAGATAGATACATAACGTACTCAACAGAAAGGAGAATAAGAAAGAAAGATTATATGCAAATATAAATCCCATTCGCCAGGACAGATATTTATAATAACTCATTCTTTGTAAGAACCTTAAGGGAATAGAGAACAATATCATCAAATCAGCTTCACTAGACAGTTTTAAGGGAGCACTAACAGGACGTTAGCATGCACAACACATCCAAGTTGGCGATATGCAGAGTACTGCCCTGCCGACTACAAATTCAGAAGGTTCAGATGGTTCATTTGTGGGATCATTCTTGTAAACATGTGGGAGATCAGGGATATGGTCGGTGTCCCTGGTGACTACATTTGCAGGAAGTGTGTCCAGCTGCAGCTCCTGGCAGACCGCATTGAACGATTGGAACTGCGGTTGGATTCATACTGGAGCATCCACGATGCTGAGAAAGTCGTGGATAGCACGTACAGTGAGTTGGTCACACCGCAGGTAAAAGGTAAGAGGACAGAAAGGGAACGGGTGGCCAATAGCCAGCAAAGCAGTAGGCAGGTAGTGCAGGAGTCCCCTGCGGTCATCTCCCTCCTAAACAGGTATACCATTTTGGATACTGTTGGGGGAGATGGCTCATCAGGGGAAGGCAGCAGCAGCCAAGTTCATGGCACCATGGGTGGCTCTGCGGCACAGGAGGGGAGAAAAAAGAGTGGAAGGGCAATAGTAATAGGGGATTCAATTGTAAGGGGAATAGATAGGCGTTTCTGCGGCCGCAAACGAGACTCCAGGATGGTATGTTGCCTCCCTGGTGCAAGGGTCAGGGATGTCACTGAACGGCTGCAGAACATTCTGGAGGGGGAGGGTGAACAGCCAGTTGTCGTGGTGCATATTGGCACCAACGATATAGGTAAAAAAAGGGATGAGGTCCTACAAGGTGAATTTAATGAGCTAGGAGATAAACTTAAAAGTAGGACCTCAAAGGTAATAATCTCTGGATTACTACCAGTGCCACGGGCTAGTCAGAGTAGAAATAGGAGGATATTGCAGATGAATACATGGCTTGAAAAATGGTGCAAGGGGAAGAGATGGGGGAGGGATTCAAATTTCTAGGGCATTGGAACCAGTTCTGGAGGAGGTGGGACCAGTACAAACAGTACGGTCTGCACCTGGGCTGGAATGGAACCAATGTCCTTGGGGGAGTGTTTGCTAGTGTTGTCGGGGAGGATTTAAACTATTGTGGCAGGGGGATGGGTACAAGAGCAGAGAGGCAGGGGGGGGTGTAAAATGAAGGTAGAAGCAATAGGTAGCAAGGTGAAAAGTAAAAGTGGCAGGCAGACAAAACCAGGGCAAAAATCAAAAAGGGCCACTTTTCAACATAATTGTATAAGGGGTAAGAGTGTTGTAAAAACAAGCCTGAAGGCTTTGTGTCTCAATGTAAGGAGCATTCGTAATAAGGTGGATGAATTGAATGTGCAGCTAGTTATTAATGAATATGATATAGTTGGGATCACGGAGACATGGCTCCAGGGTGACCAAGGCTGGGAGCTGAACATCCAGGGATATTTAATATTCAGGAGGGATAGACAGAAAGGAAAAGGAGGTGGGGTAGTGTTGCTGGTTAGAGAGGAGATTAACGCAATAGAAAGGAAGGACATTAGCTTGGAGGATGTGGAATCGATATGGGTAGAGCTGCGAAACACTAAGGGGCAGAAAACGCTGGTGGGTGTTGTGTACAGGCCACCTAACAGTAGTAGTGAAGTTGGGGATGGCATCAAACAGGAAATTAGAAATGCGTGCAACAAAAGTAAAACAGTTATAATGGGTGACTTCAATCTACATATAGATTGGGTGAATCAAATTGGCAGGGGTGCTGAGGAAGAGGATTTATTGGAATGTATGCGGGATAGTTTTCTAACCCAACATGTAGAGGAACCAACGAGAGAGCAGGCTATTCTAGACTGGGTATTGAGTAATGAGGAAGGGTTAGTTAGCAGTCTTGTTGTGCGTGGCCCCTTGGGCAAGAGTGACCATAATATGGTTGAGTTCTTCATTAGGATGGAGAGTGACATTGTTAATTCAGAAACAAGGGTCCTGAACTTAAAGAAAGGTAACTTTGAGGGTATGAGACGTGAATTGGCCAAGATAGACTGGCAAATGATTCTTAAAGGGTTGACGGTGGATATGCAATGGACGGCATTTAAAAACTGCATGGATGAACTACAACAATTGTTCATCCCAGTTTGGCAAAAGAATAAATCTGGGAAGGTAGTGCATCGTGGATAACAAGGGAAATCAGGGATAGTATCAAAACAAAAGATGAAGCGTACAAATTAGCCAGAACAAGGAGCCTACCAGAGAACTGGGAGAAATTCAGAGTCCATTAGAGGAGGACAAAAGGCTTAATTAGGAAAGGGAAAATAGATTATGAAAGAAAACTGTCAGGGAACTTAAAAACTGACTGCAAAAGTTTTTATAGATATGTGAAAAGGAAAAGATTAGTTAAAACGAATGTAGGTCCCTTGCAGTCAGTACAGACAAATTGATCATGGGGAACAAGGACATGGCAGACCAATTGAATAACTACTTTGGTTCTGTCTTCACTAAGGAAGACATAAATAATCTGCCGGAAATAGCAAGGGACCGGGGGTTAATTGAGATGGAGGAACTGAGTGAAATCCAGGTTAGCCGGAAAGTGGTGTTAGGTAAATTGAATGGATTAAAGGCCGATAAATCCCCAGGGCCAGATAAGTTGCATCCCAGAGTACCTAAGGAAGTAGCTCCAGAAATAGTGGATGCATTAGTAATAATTTTTCAAAACTCTTTAGATTCTGGAGTAGTTCCAGAGGACTGGAGGGTAGCTAATGTAACCCCACTTTTTAAAAAGGGAGGGAGATAGAAAACGGGGAATTATAGACCAGTTAGTCTAACATCGGTGGTGGGGAAAAATCTGGAGTCGGTTATTAAAGATGGGATAGCAGCACATTTGGAAAGTGGTGAAATCATTGGACAAAGTCAGCATGGATTTATGAAAGGTAAATCATGTCTGACGAATCTTATAGAATTTTTCGAGCATGTAACTAGTAGAGTGGATAAGGGAGAACCAGTGGATGTGTTATATCTAGACTTTCAGAAGACTTTCGACAAGGTCCCACATAAGAGATTAGTGTACAAAATTAAAACACACGGTATTGGGGGTTCAGGATTGATGTGGATAGAGAACTGGATGGCAAACAGGAAGCAAAGAGTAGGAGTAAACGGGTCCTTTTCAGAATGGCAGGCAGTGACTAGTGGGGTACCGCAAGGCTCAGTGCTAGGACCCCAGCTATTTACAATATATATTAATGATCTGGATGAGGGAATTGAATGCAACATCTCCAAGTTTGTGGATGACACGAAGCTGGGGGGGAGTGTTAGCTGTGAGGAGGACGCTAGGAGGCTGCAAGGTGACATTGGATAGGATTTGAGTATAGGAGCAGGGGTGAGAAATGCATGGAGTATTGCGTACAGTTTTGGGATCCCAATGTGAGGTTAAGACATTCTTTGGTGGCAGAGAAGGTTCACCAGACTGATTCCTGGGATGGCAGGACTTTCAAAGTAGACTACTGGATAGATTCGGCTTGGTGGCCGAATTTAAAAGAAAAGGGGAGATCTTATAGCAGCAAAATTCCTAAAGGGTGGCATGGTAGACACCAGTCATTGAATGTGGGGAATGCAGAACTGGGGCAGGCAGTGAAGTATCAGAGGTTAGCATTAGGAGCGAGAAAGGATTTGAGTATAAGAGCAGGGTGAATCTGTGGAATTCTCTGCCACAGAAGGGTCTTGGTGAGATCACACCTTAGAGTAGTTAGAGTACCCTTTTGGTAAAGGGATCTGGAGAGAAGACAGGGATGCCATACCGAGAAGGTTCACCAGCCATGATTCCTCGGATGGCAGGACTTTCAGGGCCGAATGGCCTAGACTGGATAGACTCGGCTTGTGTACTCGCTAGAATTTAGAAGATCCTTCCTGAGGGGGGATCTTATAGAAACTTACAAAAGTTTCTTCCAAGGGCATACAGGTTTGTAGGCTAGATGCAGGTAAAAGATAGATTTCCCTATGTTGGGGATAGTACAAGAACTAGCAGGGTCACAGGTTGCGCGGAGTATAAGAGGGAAGTCCTTTATGCGGACTGTATCTCTAGAGTGAGGGAGATAGTTTTTTGTACAAACAAAGAGTGGTTAAATCGTGGAGACCTGATTCTCTGCGGCACAGAAGGTGGAGGGAGACCGCTTTTCAGGGCTTCGCAACGCGACTTTTAGTTGCGGGGTCGAAGAGGCCCTGGAGCCTTCCTGACATCACCGGTTCACCGGGTTTTTCCAGGTACGGTTTTCTCTGCGAGCGCTCCCGGGGTTTCTTCCCACCCGCTGTGCCAAAGGCATCACCCGGCGTGGCTTTAATTGCCGCGGGACAATCGCCATCGCCAAAAGTTATGACTTTGACTCTGAGTGTGGGGGGGGGGGGGAGAGTGTAGTGGAGAGATCGCTTTTTTGCGCGGATTCGCAATGTGGGCCGTTTATGGCCTGTTTCCGCACTGTATCTCTAAAGTGAAGGGAGATAGTTCTGCTTGTGGCAAAGTCAAAGAAAAATTAAAGTACGTAGGAGACCTGAGTTCATGGCTGATTGAGGATCAAGAGAGGTGCTAAACAGCCGCTATCTGTGGACAAAATGATGCCTGGCATGAGAAGAGCATGAAGCCTTTTGCGACTGCCTGGGTAACCTGACACCTGAGTATGTGGTGCATCTCCAGAGAACCACTGATGAGAAGCCAGACAGCCTTGTACATTAAACAGTAATGAATCCTAGAGGCACCACATCCAAATGTCTGCAGCTGAGGATGAAAAGTAAGGAGATGGGAAGATTGTCGTATGCAGAAGTTACGTTAGGATCTTGGTTCAGCCGATCAAAGAGGCTGAAGAAGGGTCTCGACCCAAAACGTCACCCATTCCTTCTCTTCAGAGATGCTGCCTGTCCCACTGAGTTACTCCAGCATTTTGTGTCTGCCTAGAGGTGAGGCAGACAGATTTTCGGTTTGAAGAAGGGTTCCAACCCGAAACATCGCCCATCTTTTTCCTCTACAGATGCTGCCTGACCCGCTGATTTACTCCAGCACTCTGTGTCTATCTTTGGAGAAAACCAGCATTTGCAGTTCCTTCCTACACAAAGAGGTGCGGCAAGCAGATTCAAAATTACCCAGCCAAATACTGCAGGAGGAAATTGACACAATGTGCTGGAGTAACTCAGCGGGACAGGCAGCATCTCTGGAGAGAAGGAGTAGGTGACGTTTCAGGTCGAGACACTTGTTCAGACTATCTGCAGAAGGAAATATCTTGTGGGAGCACAGAGGAAGGCCAATGGCGAGGAAGTGAATTGGATTACTGCTTGTAAAACCAGCTCAGACTTCCACTTGGATAGTGTGTGATTCCATGTGTCTGCTGCAGGCAAGCTGAGGTAACTCACTTTAGTTTAGAGATACAGCACGGAAACAGAACCTTCGGCCCACTGAGTCCGCGCCGACCAGCGATCCCCGTACACTAACACTATCCTGCAAACACTAGGGACAATTTTACATTCATACCAAGCCAATTAACCTACAAGTCTTTGGAGTGCTGGGAAGAAACTGAAGATCACGCAGTCACAGGGAGAACGTACAAACTCCGTACATACAGGATCGAACCTGGGTCTCTGGCGCTGTGAGGCAGTAGCTCTACCGCTGCACCACCATGGTGCCCTAATGAAACCTCAGCACGGTGGACAAGGAACATGGACTGCTGACTGGAGTGTACCTTCGTCTGCACCCGCTGGCCCATTCTATGGGCCAATACTAATTGGCCAGTCCCACGTAGGTGATTTTTCAGGCGACTGTCGGTGACTGTCATGTTGCCGGCAGTTGCCTGAAAAAACTTCACCAGCCCGTTATGCAGACGGGAGACAGGGCAAGCGGGGGAGTGCTGTCTGAGTGAAATTCACACGGTGCAAAACCAATGTGATATTGACACACAGGATCAACTGGGAAGGTTGGCGCTGTAATTAAGATGGCGAAAGCACAGTTATGGTAAGTCCTTTAAAAGAGGGGGGAGAGAGGGGGAAGAGGGGGGAGAAGGGGGCAGAAGGAGTGAAGACAACTTTTAAGAAGCCAGAGATACAACTTTTAAGAAGCAGCTCGGCGAACATTAACATTACCGGTCGGTTATCCTTGATTCTGAAAACTACTGCTTACGTTTTTGTTTCCCAATGAACCAATGAAATTCACTGATCAGCACCGGCTACAACCCACAAGAACCTTCGACCTCCTGGCGACCCACCTACGGCACGAGAATTCTCGCTACTCTCCGTGGCGGCTTCATTCTGCTCGCCGCTAATTTCACAACATGTTGAAAATTTCACGGCGACCAAAACGAGGCCGCGACTAGTTCCCAGAATACGGGAACTCCTCACGACCATGAAGGCGACTCCCCGGCAAACACCCGCGAACATGTGGCGACCGCCTAGTCGCCTGCAGTCGCCTAAAAAGTCGCCTAAGTGGGACAGGCCCGTTAGTAAGTCTACTCAACACCAGGAACTATGGATTCCTGCAGCACAGTTGGAAAGCTGCTGTTTACAGATAGACATGTTCACAGATCATCCTAAACTTGAACCCTTCTCAGGTGTTATGCAAGCACAAACGCACTCGGTAATTGTGGAGCCAGATGGCCTTTAGTCTTTAGTCTGTTCTTGTTGCAAAGCCACAAGGTATTGTGGCATACATACAAGAATGAGAGCATTGTGCGGGCCTGCACTTCTCATTACTTTAGAGATACAGCGCAGAAACACCGAGTCCGCACCGACCAGCAACCCCCATATACTATCACTAGGAACAATTTACAATGTTTACCAATGCCAATTAACCAGCAAACCTGCACATCTTTGGAGTGTGGGAGGAAACCGGTGCACCCGCAGAAAACCCACGCAGTCACAGGGAAAGCGTACAAACATGATACAGACAGCACCTGTAGTCAGGATGGAATCTGGGTCTCTGGTGCTGTAAGGCAGCAACTCTACCGCTGTGCCACCGTGCCGCCCACTTGACTTGGGTTCATAGGGTTGCATCCTGGTTAACTATATAACCATATAATAACCATATAACAATTACAGCACGGAAACAGGCCATCTCGACCCTTCTAGTCCGTGCCGAACACATAATCTCCCTTAGTCCCATATACCTGCGCTCAGACCATAACCCTTCATTCCCTTCCCATCCATATAACTATTCAATTTATTTTTAAATGATAAAAACGAACCTGCCTCCACCACCTTCACTGGAAGCTCATTCCACACAGCTACCACTCTCTGAGTAAAGAAGTTCCCCCTCATGTTACCCCTAAACTTCAGTCCCTTAATTCTCATGTCATGTCCCCTTGTTTGAATCTTCCCTACTCTCAGTGGGAAAAGCTTTTCCACATCAACTCTGTCTATCCCTCTCATCATTTTAAAAACCTCTATCAAGTCCCCCCTTAACCTTCTGCGCTCCAAAGAATAAAGCTCTAACTTGTTCAACCTTTCTCTGTAACTTAGTTGCTGAAACCCAGGCAACATTCTAGTAAATCTGCTCTGTACTCTCTCTATTTTGGTGACATCCTTCCTATAATTAGGCGACCAAAATTGTACACCATACTCCAGATTTGGCCTCACCAATGCCTTGTACAATTTTAACATTACATCCCAACTTCTATACTCAGTACAATTTTAACATTACATCCCAACTTCTATACTCAGTACAATTTTAACATTACATCCCAACTTCTATACTATGGTTAGTTTAGAGATACAGGGTAGAATCAGGTCCTTCAGCCCACCCAGTCCGTGCCGACTAACGATCACCCGTACACAAGTGCTATTTTATCCCAGTTTTGCACCCTGCACATTAAGGGCAATTGACAGTAGTCAATTAACCTGCAAGTCTCATTTTTTGTTTAGATTAGAAATATAGCATGGAAACAGGCCCTTCGGCCAACTGAGTGCACGCCAACAAAAAATTGCCCTTACACTAGTTCTACCCTACACATTAGGGCCAATTTACACAAGCCAATTAACCTACAAACTTGCATGTCTTTGGAATGTGGGATGAAACTGGAGCACCTGGAGAAAACCCACGTTGTTACAGGGAGAACGTACAAGCTGTGCGGACATCACCCGTAGTCATGGCCAAATCTGGGTCCCTGACGTTATGAGGCAGCAACTCTACTGCTACGCCTTGTCTTTGGGTCAATCCATTAAGGACATGTGTAGATAGACACAAAGTGCTGGAGTAACTCAATGGATCAGGCAGCATCTCTGGATAAAAAGGATGGGTGACGTTTCATGTCGGGACCTTCTTCAGACTTCCATTGTCCACTTTCTCCAGAGATGCTGCCTGACCCGTTGAATTACTCCAGCATTTAGTATCTATCAAGGGGGCGACCATAGCTTTAGGCCTGCGCTTGGTCTCACCGGGGTCAGGTTTGTGGATTTTGGGGAGAAGGTAAAACCGGGCCATGCGGAGCTGGGGAACGATGAGAATGGAGGCTTGGGAGGGCAGGAAGGGATAGTGTTTGAGATAATGGCCTGGTGCTCGTCTGTGGGGTCATGGTCCAGGGATAAGTCGGAGGAGGTGGCACCTGGCCTCAGTGCGGTGGAGATCAGCGCACCAGACTACCACAGCACCTCCCTTTTTTTTTACAATACAAAGTGTTTTTATTCAAAAAACAAACAAAAATACAGAATAGTAAAACACGGTCAAAGAATGCAGATATATTGGCAGTTTACAAACAAAATTATCAAATTAAATTATTAACATTTTTATCTATAATATATTCAACCTCCTGTGGTGACCAGTGTTCACAGAAGGCCTCCACAGTCCCCATGGACACCGCGTGTGTGTTCCCTCTCTAGGGACTCGCGGGCACGGACGTAACCCCGGAAAAGGGGCGGGCAGCCGACCGCTGTGCGGCCATCGACTGCCCGCTGCCTGGACCCACGAATGGCCATCTTGGCCAGGCCCATGAGCAGACTGACAGGGAGATCCCCTCCTCCCTCCCGCCCCTCCCCCCTCTGTACCGGGTGCCCATAAATCAATAGCGTTGGACTAAAATGTAGCCAAAACTTGAGGAGCAGCCCCTTCAGATACTCGAACAGGGGCTGCAACCTCTCACACTCTATGTAGACGTGGAACACGGTCTCTTCCTCACCGCAGAAATGACAAGCAGGGGAAGAGTCCGTGAACCGGCTCAAATACCTGTTACAGGCCACGGCTTTGTGCAACACTCTCCACCCCAGGTCCCCGATGTAAAGGGGGAGGACTCCCTTGTAGAGAGACCTCCACTGGGGACCGCTCCCCTCGTCAGGTGGTAACACGGACCGCCAGGGTGTGTCTGGACGGAAGACGAGGGCGAGGAAGTGGAGAGTGTGCAAGAGCAGCCTGTACAGTACGCGCCTCTCCACGCTGGGCATCTCGGAAAGGCGGCTCATGTTGCGTGGGCTGGCTCTCGGGGAGGGACCCAGCCCATGGGTCCTATGAACAATTCCGACGGAGCGGGGTAAGCCGGCACCTCCCTTGTCGACAGGTTTGATCACCAAGCGTAGGTTGGGCGATCGCTTCGCCCAACACCTCCGCAGAGTCCGCATTAACCAACCCGATCTCCCGGTGGCTCAGCACTTCAACTCCCCCTCCCATTCTGTATCCGACCTTTCTGTCCTGGGCCTCCTCTATGGCCAGAGTGAGTCCCACCACAAATTGGAGGAGCAGCACCTCATATTTCACCGGGTAGTTTACATCCCAGCGGTATGAACATTGACTTCCCCAAAATCAAGTAGACCTCCAATTTCAGGTCTCCCTCCTTCCAAGCTCTCCCAAAGCCCACTGTCTCCACCTCTTCCTTTCTTCTTCCCACCCCCCCCCCCACTCCCCACCCCAACATCAGGCTGAAGATGGGTCTCAACCCAAAATGTCGCCTATTCCTTCCCTCCATAGATGCTGCCTCACCCGCTGAGTTTCTCCAGCATTTTTGTCTACCTTCGATTTTTCCAGCATCTGCAATTCCTTCTTAAACATAATTTGAGGTGAGGTGTTCAGGTGACAATGACGGTGGCTCACCTGGCCCAGGTACACTGATGTGCTTCATTCCAGATGGGAGACGTTGAATGTCAGATTCAAAGCATTGAAAATGGAATTACAACCAGGACTACAAAAGTTTGAGCAGAGATTGAATCATCGGTGACAACCCAAAAAATTAATTGAATTTCTGTGCAAGGTCGGCAGCCAAGATCAGAGCAACCTGCAACCCAAAGTGAATTGACTGCTGCCACCTCGAAACCTTGTTCCTGTCCAATTTGTAACCAATGCCTCGTTCCCACAGCTCATAGAAATTGCAGTTGACAGCAAGATTTCTTCATGTGACGAACTACTTTGCTGACTGTCACATTCCATCAGAGATACTAACAACAATCTTATGGATTATTCATCATGAGCAGTGCCTTGAAACACTGCTGTGCCCTTCATGACAGATACACTCTTAACAGCAGCTTGGTGGAAAGCTTAAAACCATGCACTGCAATCATTGATAGACACAAAATGTAACTCAGCGGGTCAGGCAGCATCTCTGGAGAAAAGGAATAGGTGACGTTTTGTGTAGAGATCCTTCTTCAGACCCTGTGTGTAGGAAGGAACTGCAGATGCTGTTGTACACCGCAGATAGACACAAAATGCTGGAGTAACTCAGCGGGACAGGCAGCGTCTCTGGAGCGAAGGAATGGGTGATGTTTGGGTCTCGACGATTCCCTCCTTCAGACTGAAGGGTGGAAAGATCTGAAGAAGGGTCTCGACCCAAAACATCACCCATTCCTTCTCTCCAGAGATGCTGCCCATCCCGCTGAGTTACTCCAGCACTTTGTGCCTATCTTCAGCGTAAATCAGCATCTGCAGTTCCTTCCTCCATTGTAATCATTAACTATGAAACCTTAAAGGCATTAAGATCTCAGTTGTTGCCTTTCCAAGAAGTGATGATCACCCCTCAAAATGGTCCATGTTGAATTCAAATGAATGCATAGATTAAGTACAGCACAGGAATAGGCCTTAAGGGGCTGTCCCACTTGGGCGACCTAATTGGCGAGTTGAGAAGTTTGAAAAAATGACATGTTGAAGATCTCCTTCGACTGTAGAAGACCTCCTTCGACTATGTTGAAGACCAGCTGAGACTAGCTGCGACTAACTTTGGGAAAATTGGACACCGAATAGTGGAGAGTGAAGATGACCTCCTTTGACCTCCCTTCGACTATGATGAAGACTATCTACGACTACCTTAGACTACCCTCGGCTACCTACGACTAACATGCCGACCTACTACGACTAAACCTACGAGTAAAAAAAGTATCGATTTTTTCCATGGCGACCTTTTTTTACTCACGGGCATTTTTTAACATATTGAAAAAAACGCCGCGACCTAGCTGAGGCCTTGAGTACGCGGAGACCACTCTCGAGCATGAAGGAGAGTTACGAAGACCTCCTAAGACCTCGTTGCGACCATGTTGCGCGTATGAGTCGAGGACAAACTAGCGGATTAGGTCGCCCAAGTGGGACGGGCCCTCTAGGCCCACAATTATGGTTGCCAACTGACCCGTATTAGCCGGGACATCCCGTATATTGGGCTAAATTGGTTTGTCTCATACTGGACCGCCCTTGTCCCGTATTTGACCGCTACTACTCGGGTCGAGGGGACTGTCGGGTCAGAGCGCCACATCCGGCCCCGCCTCACCCGTCCCGACGTAGTGCAGCCCATGGAGTGCAGCAGCAGCAGCACCTCGCCCGTGGCCCCGTCGGTCGGCAGCCCGGCCAGCTGTCCGACCTTTGGACCTTCGCTTACCGCCGACACCACCACCCCTCCTTCTCATGGCCGATCATCGGTTCATTAGTTGGACGGGGTGCCGGACTTTGCGAGCGACGTCACTTGGGCCAAAACTCCACAGCTGGCCCGCTGGCTGGGCTTTGTGTGCAGTCCAGCACCCGGGCCAACTCATCATTCACCCAGCCACTGCCAAGTCGGTCAACGGATTGACGTCGGGAATTTGTCCCGTTTTTGGCCTTTTGTCCCTTATTTGGAAGTGAGACAGTTGGCGACCCTATCCACAATATCTGCACTGAACATGATGCCAGGATAAAGTCATCTTATCTGCTTGCACGTGATCTATATTTCCTGCATAATCCATCCAAAATCCTAGTAGGCAACACTATTTTATCAGCCTCCACCACCACCCCTGGCAGCTCATTCCATGCCCCAACTACTTTTGTGCCTATCTTCTTTAAACTTTGCCCTTCTCACCCTAATGGTTTGCCCACTAGTCTTTGACATTTCTGCCCTGGGAAAATGGTTGTGACTGTCTACCCTCTCTGTGCCTCTCATCATTTGATATACTTCTATCAGGTCTCCCCTTAACCTCTGGCGTTCGAGAGAAAACTTCCAAATTGTCCAATCTGTCCTCTTACCCTTAATCTAGGTAGCATTCTTGTAAACTTCTTCTGCACCCCCTCCAAATCCTTCCTTCTGAAGGGCAACCAGAACTGCACGCCACACTCCACACGGTCTAACAAATGTCTTATAGAACAGTATCGCGATTTCCTGACTCGTACATGCTCAAGTCCCTGACACATGAAGGCAAGCATACCATTTGAGTTCATACTGATTCCAACTCCCTGAAATAATGATGTCCATTCCTGAACTGACTTCAATCAAAGTACGGAGATACAGCTTGGAAACAGGTCCATCAACCCACCAAGTCCACGCGGACCAGCAATCACCCATACACTTGTTCCATCCTACACACTAGGGACAATTTACAGAAGCAAATTAACCTGCAAACCTACACGTCTTGTTCATTTTTCAAGTTTCTCCTAAAACTATGCAATTTAAGATGAGCAGTATTTAAACTTGGATTGGGTTTGTATGTTCACTGGAATTTAGAAGGATGAGAGAATATCTTATAGAAACGTACAACATTCTTAAGGGATTGGACAGGCTAGATGCAGGAACAATGTTCCCGATGTTGGGGGGGATCCAGAACCAGGGGTCACAGCTTTAGAATAAGGGGTAGGCCATTTAGGATTGAGATAAGGAAAAACTTTTTCACCCATAGTTGTGAATCTGTGGAATTCTCTGCCACGGAAGGCAGTGGAGGCCAATTCACTGGATGTTTTCAAGAGAGAGTTAGATTTATTTCTGGGGGCTAACAGAATCAAGGGAGATGGGGGGAAAAAGCAGGAACAGGGTACTGATTGTGGATGATCAGCCATGGTCATATTGAATGGCGATGCTGGCTCGAGGGGCTGAATGGCCTACTCCTGCACCTATTATCTATGTTTCTAAACATTGTCCTCACTGAGAGCTCTCACCCCCTGTGTGTGTCAGAATTGTTTTTCTCATGGATGTCAGGATTCAAGGATACATTTTCATTTATTGCCCCATGCACCAATTGGTAGTGAAATTTGGCTTGCCATACAGCCATACGAATAAAAAAAGAACACACCACATGATAGAATTTAACATAGACATCCCCACACAGTGGAATCAACGTTTCCCACTGTGAGGGAAGGCAATAAGGTCCAGCCATCTTCGTCCTTGTTCACCCGTGGTCGGGGGCCCCCCATGTTTCAGGCCCTCTTGCCGGGATGATCGAAACTCCGACGTCGGAACGGAGAACACTCTCAGCGGTTTGGAGTTCCCGAATCGGCCACTTCCTTCCGGAGACCGCGGCTCCCAAAGTCCACAGGCCGAGCTGAGTGGAGATTCACACTGGCACCCTCGGCAAAGGGACCACCACCGATGTTGCTCAGCTCCGCCCGCAGCTGGAGGCTCGACACGCCACCGCTCCACGATGTTGAAGCAGCAGGCCCAACACTCCGGAGCTTCAACAAGCGATCCCCAGTAAGCCACCGACCGCTCCGCTCCACCCCGCGATGTTAACTCAGTGCTGCCGCTGCTGAAGCTTTGGCCGGTCCACGGCAGGAAAGGCCGCACCAATTCAGTTGCTAGGCTGCGAGGAGGGGGAGAAGATGCAACTTGGAGAATACTCGCATCCTCGCAAGGAAGAGACTGGGAAACGGTTACCCCTTTACCCTGCTCCCCTCCCCCACATAAAAAGACTAATAATAATAATAATAATAATAATAATAATAAACTTTATTTCGGACTCAAGGTCCAGACAAGGGGCAACATTACATTAAAAATGCATTGCATATCAAATATTATAAATACATATAAAATCTTGGTATATCACTTATAAAAACATCATAATTTATATTTAAAAAAAACACAATACTTAAGTTAAAAATCCAGATTAAAAGATGAACAATGTCCTACAACGAGGCAACGATACCAGTGTCTCCACAGCTGGGATTCGTAGCGTGTAGCGTTATGTTTGACAAGGCCACAATAAGCACATTTTTAGAGTCATTTATCCTGCAAATGAATTTATACATGTGGTGTCTTAGGATAGCTTCTAAAGTACTGACTCCTGCAGCCACAAACATATTACTGGCACTACACCATCTAGGTTGCCTTAGCAGTGTTCTCATGGCATCGTTATATGCCACCTTTAGTCTCTGCATACTTGTCTTTAAATAGTTCGACCACAGGTGCGCAGTGTAGAGTGGTGTGCAGTATGCTCTAAATAGCGACATCTTCACCACATCTGCACACGCACCAAATTTACGCAAGAGGATATTTGCCTGTACATACAGCATGCGTCGTTGCCTATAAATATCCTCTGAACCCTGAACCACTGAACTAAGAAAACCCCTGTGGGCTTTCTCATCTATCCGCTGCTTCAGAGAAGTCAACCAATGTCCACAGTCAGAAATACTTCTCTTCAGCCCCAAAGGAGAAGGCAGAGTGCAGGGATTAGCTTGCATTGCAAACCTCTCCAGAACGCAGGCATTTATAGCCTGCACATGTTTTGTTTACTTTAGTTTAGTTTGGAGATACAGCATGGAAGCAGGCTCTTTGGCCCACCGAGTCTGCACCGACTAGCGATCACCCATTCACACTAGTTCTAGAATGAGAGACAATTGACAGAAGCCAATTAACCGACTAAACCAGCACGTCTTTGGAGTGTGCGAGGAAACCGGAGCACCCGGAGAAAACCCACGTGGTCATGGAGAGAACGTGCAAACTCCGTATAGACAGCAACCGCAGTCAGGATGGAACCCGGGTCTCTGTAGCTGTGAGGCAGCAACTCTACTGCTGCGCCAACTTCAATGTGGCATTCAGAGATAGGGGTGTAAAATTGCTGCAAAACTCCGCATTGTCAATGGGAAATGGTGAATAAACAAGGAACCTGCTCATATAATGGTGTTCCACTCTAAAAACAAGGCTCCACAGGACAAATATTTGATGTGTCTGCCTTTATGAATCACAACTAGAACTTCAGCAGACATGCCTTCCTCCCTTGCTGTTTGTTCAGCTAATGGTTTCATTTATTTTTCAAGCGGTTACTTCTCGGCTGGTGCCCTGAAGATATGAATGAATTCTTCCTTGTAAATGGACACGTTGGAAAAAGCGCAGAGCAGAATTGATGGCCTGCCATTTTGTGATGTTTACTTTACTCTTGTTATGAATACACGCAGTCAGTACTTAAAAACTAAGCTTGCAGAACAGTTGCATTAAAATATTACAGAATGCCATTATTGTAACGTCTTGCCTCCTGCAATTGAAGCATTTGTTCAGTTTCGAGATACAATGTGGGACCAGGCCCTTCGGCCCTCCAAGTCCGCACATTAGCACTACCCTACACGCACAAGGGGCCATTTTACATTTTACATTATACACCAAGCCCATTAACCTACAAACCTGTACGTCTTTGGAGTGTGGTAGGAATCTCCATCCGCACGGCGGCCTAATATCGAGGAGTTGGCAGCGTTTGCTGAAGACCGACTTTGGGAGCTCCAGGCCGCGGGGGCTTCGACTGCCCCGAACGCGGGAGAATGAAGAGGGAAGAAGATTGGACTTTATTGCCTTCCATCACAGTGAGGAATGTGGGGAATCCACTGTGGTGGAAGTTTATTTTAATTTTTATGTGTTGCTTTTTTTTTTAGTTTGGCTGTATGGTAATTCGAATTTCATTGTACCTTCGTTAGTACATATGACAATAAACTGACCTTGTAACCTTTAAAACCGGAGTGCCCGGAGAAAACTCACGCAGGTCACAGGGAGCACGTATAAACTCCGTACAGACACATCCTTCTTGCAATGGGGGCGAGCATTTGGAGTGATAGTGCATGTATTACTCCAAATACTGCCTAAGCTAAGTCCTATAGAGCTGCATCATTACTTCCTTTTAATGGCTACATTTAACCGCATTTAATGGCTGAGTGAGTGAGTGAGTGAGCTGGGGTCTCCCCTCCTGCCCCCTTGGAGGTGCTCCGGGCATTCCCAAGTCGGCAGTGGGAGGCACGCCAGGTCCACGGAAGCTGAAGGTGTCCGGGGAGAGCGAGGAGAGAGACGGCGGATTGCTGGAGGATCCGGACGGAGGTGGCGGCTGGAGGCTCTGCAGCAGCCTGTGGTTCGCCTGGATCCCACGGGCACCGCCCCAGAGGAGGACCGGACTATGAAAATGGTGCTGAAACCTGCCGATTCTTGAATGCAATCTCAGTGGACTATCTCTATACATTCTGTACTAATTGTGGATTGTGCCGACACTTTACGGAACTGTATGCAAGAATAGAATTTCACTGTACATCTGTACACATGATGATGGATGGATAGAAACATTGACCATGGTGGATTGGATGGATGCTATCTTGCAGCCAGCTGGATGGAAAAAAAAACATGGATCTTGGATGGCTACATGGATGGGATGGAGTGCTGCTGGACTGGATGGATGGATGGATGGATGGGATGGATGGATGGATGGATGGATGGATGGGATGGATGATGGATGGATGGATGGATGGATGGATGGATGGATGGATGGATGGATGGATGGATGGATGGATGGATGGATGGATGGATGATGGATGGATGGATGGGATGGATGGATGGGATGGATGGATGGATGGATGGATGGATGGATGGATGATGGATGGATGGATGGATGGATGGATGGATGGATGGATGGATGGATGGATGGATGGATGGATGGATGGATGGGTGGATGGATGGATGGATCGATGGATGGATGGGTGGATGGACGGATGGATGGACGGATGGATGGATGGATGGATGGATGGATGGATGGATGGCTGGATGGATGGATGGATGGGTGGATGGATGGATGGATGGATGGGATGGATGGATGGATGGGATGGATGGGATGGATGGATGGATGGATGGATGGATGGATGGATGGATGGGGATGGATGGATGGATGGATGGATGGATGGATGGGATGGATGGATGGATGGATGGATGGATGGATGGATGGATGGATGGGATGGATGGGATGGATGGGGATGGATGGATGGATGGGTGGATGGATGGATGGATGGATGGATGGATGGATGGATGGATGGATGGACGGACGGATGGATGGATGGATCGATGGATGGACGGATGGATGGATGGATGGATGGATGGATGGATGGATGGATGGATGGATGGATGGATGGATGGATGGATGGATGGATGGATGGATGGATGGACGGATGGATGGATGGATGGGTGGATGGATGGATGGATGGATGGATGGATGGATGGATGGATGGATGGATGGATGGATGGATGGATGGATGGATGGATGGATGGATGGATGGATGGATGGATGGATGGATGGATGGATGGATGGATGGATGGATGGATGGATGGGTGGATGGATGGATGGATGGATGGATGGATGGATGGATGGATGGATGGATGGATGGATGGATGGATGGATGGATGGATGGATGGATGGATGCAGTAATGGAACAGAGTGAGGTAGAGTATTTGGTAAGCAACTATTCTTTGTTGAAGAGGACTACTGAGACACTTCAAGGCTACGTCCATCCCCCCTGTGGCCGGAAGCCCTTATACGGATATTTTCTGTTTCTATGGGGGCGCAGCTGTAGAGTTGCTGCCTCACAGCGCCAGAGACCCGGGTTCGATCCTGACTATGGGTGCCGTCTGCACATTCCCCCTGTTACTGTGTGGGTTTTCCCCGGTTTCCTCCCACATCCCAAAAACATGCAGGTTTGTAGGTGAACTGTCCCCTGTAAATTGCCCCTAGTGTGTAGGATAGAACTAGTGTGAATGGGGCATCGCTGCAGATTCGGTGGGCCGAAGGGCCTGTTTCTATGCTGTATCTGTGAACAAGACTAAACCAAACTAAACATGAGTGCAGTGTATTAATGCCTGCGTTCTGGAGAGGTTTGCAGTGCAGTCTAATCCCTGTGTTCTGTTTAAGATAGGCACAAAATGCTGGAGTACCTCAGCGGGACCAGCAGCATCTCTGGAGAGAAGGAATGGGTGTCGAGACTCTCTTCTGACTGAGAGTCAGGGATGAGGGAGACAGAGAGATATGGAAGGGTAAGGTGTCTTCTTCTTCTTGCGTATGGCGTGCACAGCCTAAAGTTGTAGGACAACTTGTTCTATTTGATCTTATTTGACTGTGCACGCCAGGTTGATTGCATTCGTCGAAACAGGGCAGACCACGTGAAGGTTGCAATCTCCCACACCAGGGTGAGGTGTGAAAATTACAGATCAAAGAGGACGAAGTTCAAGAAACATGTGGAATCGCTTCACCCAACACCTCCGCTCGGTTTGCAATAACCAACCCGATCTCCCAGTGGCTCAGCACTTCAACTCCCCCTCCCATTCCAAATCTAACCTTTCTGTCCTCGACCTCCTCCATGGCCAGAGTAAGGACCACCGTAAATTGGAGGAGCAGCACCTCATATTTCGCTTGGGCAGTTTGTACCCCAGCGGTATGAATATTGACTTCTCTAATTTCAGGTAGTCCCTGCTTTCTCCCCCGCCTATTTTCTTTGCTCCATAGATCCTGCCTCACCCGCTGAGTTTCTCCAGCATTTTTGTCTACTCTGGAATGGTTCATTGTTAGCTGAGGGGAAGCTGATGATGAAGTGTACAATCAGTAAAATGTAATCAGGACAGTGAAACTAGACTTCAGAGAAAGGTCTCGACCTTAAAAAACAGCTAATCATGTTTTCCAGAGATGCTGCCTGACCCATTGAGTTACTCCAGTAGTTTGTGACAGTTTAATCAATAAGAGCTGTTATTTTTTCAGAGCAATGCTGAAAACGGTAAACCGATATCAGCAGTTCCTTCCTACACAAGCCTGTGTTACATTTTGCATGCCACACCTCTGTCTATGCCATATAGTGCCAGATTGTTGCACCAAAGCAAGTGTTTCGTTAATTTAGAGATACAGACCTGTTTTTACAAAATGTTAAATGGTCAGCTCAACATAGACTACAAGACCTACACCAAACCCAAACCAATTAGGAGCAAACGAGGGCATTCGATCCAATTTGTGATCCCAGCTACAAAGACAGATGTTTACAGCAATTCGTTCTTCCCCCGCACAATTAAAGCATGGAATAATCTCCACCCAACTATAGTTACCCAACCAGATGCAACTAACTTTAAAGTAGCTCTTTCTTCCCAATAACCCTTTCTGGCTTAATCCCTCCCTTCACCACCTCCAGTTTAAATTCCATTTGGAATATTTTGGAGGACCAAGAACCCAAGAACCAAGAAAAAAACAGGCCCTTCGGCCCACTGAGTCTGCACGGGCACTATCACTAGCCCACACACACTAGAGACACTTTACAATTACACCAAGCCAATTAGCCTACAAATCTGTACGTCTGGAGTGTGGGAGGAACCGGAGCACCTGGAGAAACCCCACGCAGGTCACGGAGAGAACGTAGAAACTCCAAACAATTTGTTGAATTGTATGATTCGCCGCATCACACAACTGGAGACGCAGTGAGGTGCAGCCAACAAACGATAGACCACTCAATCACGAGCAAGTCTAGTTTAGAGATACAGCGCGGAAACAGGCCCTTTGGCCCACTGAATCCACGCTGACCAGCGATCACCTCATACACAAGCACCTATCCTACACACAAGGGACAATTTACAATTTGATAGAAGCCAATTAACCTACGTAACTGTATGTCTTTGGAGTGTGGGAGGAAATCGGAGCACCCAGAGAAAACCCACGCTGGTCACAGGGAGAACGTACAAATTCCGTACAAGCAGCGACCGTAGTCAAGATGGAACCCGGGTCTCTGGCGCTGTAAGGCAGCAACTCTAGTGCGCCACCGTGCCGCCCCTTGGCAAATGAATATCTATCCCAGCAAAAAAAGTCAGGAGATTTGCACCACCCTGAGTGAATCTGATATCCCATTATATTGTCTGTGTGATTGATGCTGCTATTAAGCTTCACCACAGGTAAATGCCTGACTAGTTGAGGTGAATTGTGCTAGAACGCATGCTGATGGATTTTCCAACAGGTGATAATAAACCTGTAAATGACCTTTACAATGACTTAGAACCGGGTGGGGGCCAGCAATGGCTGCCTCGCCAACAGTCTGTCTGTCCCTTCCTCCAATGTTGTTTTATAGTATGTTTTCAATGGATGTTTTAGTGATTCAACTTTGTTTAATCTTCTACTTTGACGGAGATGCGATTTATTTCCGTATAATATCTCCGCCCGCACTGCGGCCTAACGTCGAGGAGCTGGTGGCCTCTGCTGGAGATCGACGTCGGGATCTCCAACTGCGGGAGACTGCTGACTTTAACATCGCAGAGCTCGCGGTCCCTGGTTAGAGACCGACTTCGGGAGCTCCAGGCCGCAGGAGTTTCGACTGCCCCGACACGGGAGTTTCGACCGCCCCGACACGGGAGCTTCAATCGCCTCAAATGCGGGGGAATAAAGAGGAAGAAGATTGGACTTTATTGCCTTCCATCACAGTGGGGAATATGGGGAATCCACTGTGGTGGATGTTTACGTTTACTTTTATGTAGTTGGGTGTCTTGTTGATTTTTTAGTGTGGCTGTATGATAATTCGCGTATCACTGTACCCTTAATTGGTACACGTGACAATAAAAGACCTTTGAAACCTTTGAACCTTTGCAGCAGAAACAGAAAATAGGTGCAGGAGTAGGCCATTTGGCCCATCGAGCCAGCACCACCATCCAAAGTCAGTACAATATGGTCATGTATGACCATTGCCTTCCGTGGCAGAGAATTCCACAGATTCACAACTCTCTGGCTGAAAACGTTTTCCCTCATCTCAGTCCTAAATGGCCTGCCACTTATTTGTACACTGTGACCCCCTGGTTCTGGACTCACCCAGCTCTCCCCCTACCTAACAGCTTCTATAGCTGAGAAACAGGCCGCTTGGCCCACCGAGTCTGTGCCGACTTGTTCACTAATAGTCAGTGTTGAAGCTGGGTTTCAGACACTGTAAGGGAGCAGGTCTACCACTGCACCACTGTGCTGCCCTTAACCTACACCCCAGCAACATGCCTGACAAGTTAAGATGCATCATGATTGAAAGCACACTAACTAATTGCCCAGAATAGTGGAATCGAGGACCAGAGGACATAGGTTTAAGGTGAAGAGGAAAAGATTTAATAGGAATCTGAGGGGTAACTTTTTCCACACAAAGGGTGGTGGGTGTATGGAACGAGCTGCCGGAGGAGGTAGTTGAGATTGATGTTTAAGAAACATTTGGACAGGTACATAGATAGGACAGGTTTGGACGGATATGGGCAAAATGCTGGCAGATGGGACTAGTGTAGCTGGGACATGTTGGCTGGTGTGGGCAAGTTGGGCTGATGGGGCTTGTTTAAACACTGCATGACTATGTAATGACTGGTAATCAATCTATAAATGACTTCTAGAATGATCTAATAGCACCCAACAGCTTCAATAGTTACTGCATGGAAACAGGCCCTGTGGCCTACCCAATCCATGCTGACCATCCATCACCCATTTACACAAGTTCTACACACCCTGCTTTTCAGAGGCACTTTACTGAGGTCAATTAACCCACTGACCCACACGGGATGTGGCAGGAGACCGGGAGCACCTGCGGAAAACCCACGTGGTCACTGGGAGAATGTACCAACTCCGTACGGACAGCAGCAGCCGAGGTCAGGATCGAACCTGGGACCCTGGAGTGGTGAGGCAGCAGCTCTACCAACTGCGCCACCGTGCCTTCCACAGTCACCACCAATAAAGAAAATGGAGGCAAAAAATTACTTTGATTTCTTAGAAGTTGCATCACAAAATGTGATTTTCGGCACAGTCATCTTTTGTGAATTTTAATACCAACATTAAATAATCTTGATAAATTATTCAGCCCCTCTCAAAAGTCTGGAGAAGTGTTTAATAGTTTGGGAATTCTGTGAGCTGAACTGCCTACTATGAGGGTGACCATTTTCACTGTCTAAGAGCGGAACGTTGGCGCAGCGGTAGAGTTGGCGCCTTACAGCGCTTACAGCGTCAGAGACCCAGGTTCAATCCCGACTACGGGTGCTGTCTGTACGGAGTGTGTACGTTCTCCCTGTGACCACGTGGGTTTTCTCCGAGATCTTTGGTTTCCTGCGACGCTCCAAAGATGTACCGAATGTGTGTCGGGTAGTGTTGTTTGTCGGAGCGGACCCAGTGGGTTGAAGGCCCTGTTTCCGCGCTGTATAAACTAGAGATATGTCAACATCATAGAGTGTCATAGAGTGATACAGTGTGGAAACAGGCCCTTCGGCCCAACTTGTCCACACCAGCCAACAATGTCCCAGCTACACTAGTCCCACTTTCCTGCACTTGGTCCATATCCCTCCAAACCTGTCCTATCCATTTACCTGTCTAACTATTTCTTAAACGATGGGATAGTCCGAACCTCAACTACCTCCTCTGGCAGCTTGTTCCATACACCCACCACCTTTTGTGTGAAAAAGTTATCCTTCGGATTCCTATATTTTCCCCTTCGCCTTGAACCTATGGTCCTAGATTCCCCTACTCTGGCAAGTGACTCTGTGCATCTACCCAATCTATTCCTCTCATGATTTTGTACACCTCTATAAGATCACCCCTCATCCTCCTGCGCTCCATGGAATAGAGACCCAGCCTACTCAACCTCTCCCTGTAGCTCACACCCTCTAGTCCTGGCAACATCCTCTTAAAATTATTCAGTTCTTTTCAATGATTTATCTTTTATATCCAATAGTTTCAGTTGACATTCTTCCCAATGCCCTTTGGAGGGAAGTTGGAGAATTTCCAACTTCCCAAGGTCTAAATCTACTGCACCCAGCCTTCCCGATGTAGGGTCCTGTACACCAGCGAGACCAAACGTAGACTCAGCGACCATGTCACTGAACACTACCACTCAGTCCACCTTGGCCTATGTGATCTCCTGGTTGTCAACCATTTTATTTCCCCTTCCCATTCCCACACTGACCTTTCTGTCCTGGGCCAACTCCATTGTCAGAGTGAGGCCCAGTGCAAATTGGAAGAACAGCACCTCATATTTCACTTGGGCAGTTTACACCCCAGCGGTATGAATACTGACTTCTCTAACTTCTCAAGTAACTTCTCTCCCCCTTCCTCCTTTCCCCCCTTCCTCTATCCGAGTCGTTTTACCAGTTCCACATCTCCACATCTCCACATAGTTTTTCTTGATATCACACCTTCCCTAATCAACAATGAATCTACCTGTTCAAGAGGGAACTGCAGATGCTGGAAAATCGAAGGTAGATAAAAGTGCTGGAGAAACTCAGCGGGTGCAACAGCATCTATGGAGCGAAGGAAATAGGCAACGTTTTGGGCCGAAACCCTTCTTCAGACTGATGTGAGGGGTGGGGGGGGGGGGGGGGGGGGGGGGGGGGGGGGGGGGGGGGAAGAAGAAAGGAAGAGGAGGAGCCAGAGGGCTGAGGGAAAGCTGAGAAGGGGAGGAGAAAGTCAGGACTACCTGAAATTAGAGAAGTCAATGTTCATGCCGCTGGGGTGCAGACTGCCCAAGCGAAATATGAGGTGCTGCTCCTCCAATTTACAGTGGTGCTCACTCTGGCCATGGAGGAGGCCCAGGACAGAAAGGTCGGATTTGGAATGGGAGGGGGAGTTGAATCTACCTAACGCCCCACGTTCTATAGAGTAGGTGGCTTGAACCAATATTGGGAAAGAAATTCCTGCTTATACTCTGACAGGAGGACATTTGGCATGTAATATTACTTGTGTTATTCTGGGATCCAACATATTGGCAACTTGCTCCACACATTTCATGGAGTCACACTGAAGGTAGACACACAATGCTGGAGTAACTCAGCAGGACAGGCAGCATCTCTGGAGAGAAAGAATGGGTG
This sequence comes from Leucoraja erinaceus, assembly GCF_028641065.1. Lineage (NCBI taxonomy): Eukaryota > Metazoa > Chordata > Chondrichthyes > Rajiformes > Rajidae > Leucoraja > Leucoraja erinaceus. The sequence continues at coordinate 57,996,568 of NC_073386.1, read as the reverse complement.
ATGTTTAGGTCGAGACCTAGTCATACAGCGTGGAAACAAACCCTTCAGCCCAACTTGCCCACACAGGCCAACACATCTCAGCTACACTAGTCCCACCTGCCTGCATTTGGCCCATATCCCTCCAAACCTGTCCTATCCATGTACCCGTCGAACTGTTTCTTAAACATTGGGATAGTCCCAGCCTCAACGACCTCCTCTAGCAGCTCGTTCCAATGTTACCCCTCAAATACCTATTAAATCTTTTCCCCTTCACCTTAAACCTATGATCCGCTGGTCCAAGATTCAAGAAGTGGGGGGGCTTTAAAACTGTGTCCCTCTGGAATAGGAAAGGAGTAGTGGTGTACAGGCCTGATACAGGCCAATAGCCTGGCCTCAGTCATGACACCAGACAGCAAATTGTCCCTAGTGTGTGTAGGATAGTGTTAATGTGCGGGGATCACTGCATCTGTATATTAACCTAAACTCTGGCACACACAGTAAGGTGAGCTCATCCAACGGGCTTTATCTCCGACAAATAATGAATGACATAGCTTGCGAGTGTCTAAGATAAGAAACAAATGTTTAAGAAAGAACTGCAGATGCTGGAAAAATCAGAGGTAGACAAAAATGCTGGAGAAACTCAGCAGGTGAGGCAGCATCTACGGAGCGAAGGAATAGGTGACGTTTCAGGTCGAGACCCTTCTTGTAGGTCTCTCTCTCTCTCCCTCTCTCTCTCTCTCTCTCTCTCTCTCCCTCTCTCTATCTCTCTCCCTCTCTCTCTCTCCTGCACGATACATGCCATGTCATGTAGATGTTCTATTATTTCTTAGATCGGTCAGTGAGAAGTGTGGTTTCCCTGGTTACAGTTCGAAGGAAGGCAGCTCCAAGCTGCTGCAATGGAGAATGTACCCCAGGGGTTTACACATAGTTACACGATGTTGGTGAAATTCACAGCATTAATCGGTGAGTAGGTTGCTCTGTATTCTATGGAACATGCCCTCAGACAACACTAACTAGATTTGAACTGCTCTGCTTCACTGAATCACTGATGGACCCATCATGTATCTGTGGAGATTTCAAAGCGAAAAGATCCAACTTTATGCTGGGCTGAGATTTTATTTTTACCTACGATTCACCCAGGGAAGGTGAATCGAGGACCAGAGGACATAGGTTTAAGGTGAAGGGGAAAAGATTTAATAGAAATCTGAGGGGTAACTTTCCCACAGTGGGTGTATGGAACAAGCTGCCAGAGGAGGTAGTTGAGGCTGGGACTATCCCAATGTTTAAGAAACAGTTAGACAGGTACATGGATAGGATAGGTTTAGAGGGATATGGACCAAATGTGGGCAGGTGGGACTAGTGTAGCTGGGACATGTTGGCGGGTGAGGGCAAGTTGGGCAAAGGGCCAGTTTCTACTCTGTATCACTCCATGACTAATTGGAACTGAACCTCATATTTTGCTTGGCCAGCTTACAGCACAGTGGAATGAAGGTCGATATCTCTAACAGACCTGGAAAGTAACCCTTGCATTCCCTCTCTCCCTCCATCGCTCCCCCACCCTGGTCATCCTGCTAGTTTCACTGTTCGTGTCCCTTCGTTATCACCTCCTCCACAGCCAACAATGGACCATTGTGGGCTCCACCTTTCCTGGATCATCGGTGCCGGCTCTGATTGAGTCCGTAACTTTTCATACCTCTAGTTTCCCTCTCCCCTCACTCTCAGTCTGAAGAAGGGTCTCGACCCGAAATGTCACCTAGTCCTTCTCGCCAGAGATGCTGCCTGACCAGCTGAGTTACTCCAGCATTTTTGTGTGCATATTCCTATGAGAGTCAAGTTTTGAATCCCCCTTGTCCATTCTCCGCACCCAAGGATATTCAAATACAAGTCAAAACAAGACTGATGTGAAGATAAAATCTGAATCTAATACACAACAGGTCAGTGAACAGTGGCGGAGAGAGAAAAAGAGAGTTAACATATCAAATTAATCAGCTCTTATCTGAGCTGACATCAAATATTATTGATTGGACTTCCACTGTATCACATTAACCCCCAACAAAGGAATCTGAGATTGATTTTATCCTTCAGTGGGGTCCAGCTAGTGTAAGTCGAGTCTGAAGAAGAGTCTTCAGTCATACAGCGTGGATACATCGTTAGCCCAACTTGTCCAATTTGACTATCATGCCCCATCTATACTAGTTCCACCTGCCCGCATATACCCCATATCCCTCTAAACCTGTCCTATCCATGTACCTGTCTAAATGTTTCTGAAACATTGTGATAGTACATGGCTCAACTACCTTCTATCGTTTAAGTTCGAGCCAGAGCAGAAACAGGCCCTTCAGCCGACTGAGTCCAGGCTGATCAGCGATCCCCATATCTTAGCACTATCCTACACACACAAGGGTCAATGTACAATTCACAGAAGAAAATTAACCTACCATCCTGTACGTCATCCTGGAGCGTGGGAGGAAACCTGGAGCACCCGGAGAAAACCCACGCTGTCACAGAGAGAACACAGACAGTTCCCATAGTCGGGATCGAACCCGGGTCTCAGGCACTCTAAGGCAGCACTCTACCATTCTGCCACCGTGCCGTCCATTCCGGCAGCTCGTTCCATGTACCCAACACCATTTGTATCAAAAAGAAGTTGTCCTTCAGATTTCTATTAAATCATTCCACTCTCACTTTAACCAATGGTTCTTTCCCCTCCAATGGGCAAAGGACTCTGCGCATCTACCCAATCTATTCCTCTTTGTGATTTTATACACCTCGAGATCACCCCTCATCCTCCTGCGCTCCAAGGAATAAAGCCCTAGCCTGCCCAACTTCTCCCTTTAGCTCAGCCCCTAGAGTCCTGGCAACATCCTCGTAAATCTTTTCTGCATCCTTTCCAGCTCCACGACATCTTTCCTCTAACAGGGTGTCCAAAACTGAACCCAATACTCCAAGCTGAGTATTCCCTCCATAGATGCTGCCTAACCCGCTGAGTTCCTCCGGCACCTTGTATCTTACCCCAGCTTAGGTAAAGTGGATGCAAACTATTTTCATAGACCTGTGGTGTACGTTTGTATTTGGAGCCGACCTGGCTTGTTAAAAATGGCTTACATATTATACAATGAACTGCAGGGACTGGTCATAAAAAAAACATGGATAGGTGACACAGAGTGCTGGAGTAACTCAGCGGGTCAGGCAGCATCTGTGGAGAACATGGATAGGTGATGTTTTGGGTCGGGCTCCCTTGCAGGCATGAAGATGGAACCTGACCTGAAACGTTAGATATAAAAAATTAAAAGCATGTTCCACCAATTTAAGAACATCTCCCTGCTATAATCAAACTTGAACAAACCACTCGTGATCTAAAGATGTATTCCTGATCTTCCAGTCTACCTTGTTACAGCCCATTCTTTTTACCTGCATGTTCTCTATACACAGCAACTTTATATTCCGTACTCTGATTCCTTTCCTCACTTGCATTAGCTGGAGAACTCATATACAGTATAATTGTACTCATGTTTGATATAATTGTACTCATATACTCATGGAAAAAATTACACTTGATGCTCTAATCTGGTTTACTGTTGGTGTAGATTTTTCTTCCAATTGCATCCAAGCTAAGTAGCTTTAGGTGGAGAGGGGGTGTGTATGATTGACTTTGTCATGGGTTATAGAAAGGATAGTCGGCCAAGATTCCTGCTACTGTGCTAGAAACTGACTGGGCTGCAGGCCTTCATGCAGTTGGTTTCACTTCCCAATTTAGGGGTAACATGAGGGGGAACTTCTTTACTCAGAGAGTGGTGGCTGTGTGGAATGAGCTTCCAGTGAAGGTGGTGGAGGCAGGTTCGTTTTTATCATTTAAAAATAAATTGGATAGTTATATGGATGGGAAGGGAATGGAGGGTTATGGTCTGAGCGCAGGTGTATGGGACTAGGGGAGATTATGTGTTCGGCACGGACTAGAAGGGTCGAGATGGCCTGTTTCCGTGCTGTAATTGTTATATGGTTATATGGTTATATGGTTATATGTTTATATATTGTGTTTGCCCTCATGTATGGCCTGGATAGAGTGGATGTAGAGTGGATGTTTCTCACTAGTGGGAGAGTCCAGGACCAGAGGGCACAGCCTCAAAATAAGAAGATGTCCCTTTAGAAAGGAGGTAAGGAGGAATTTCTTTAGTCAAAGGCTGGTGAATCTGTAGAATTCATTGCCACAGAAGGCTGTGGATGTCAAGTCAATGGATATGTCTCAGGCAGAGAGAGATAGATTCTTGTTTAATACGGGTGTCAGGGGTTATGGGGAGAAGGCAGGAGAATGGGGTTGAGAGAGAAAGATAGATCAGCCACAATTGGATGGCGGAGTAGACTTAGAGTCATAGAGTCATGGAGTGATTCGGTGTGGAAACAGGCCCTTTGGCCCAACTCGCCCATACCGACCAACAACGTCCCAGCCACCCTAGTGCAACTTGATGGGCGAGTGGCCTAATCCTGTTCCTATGAACTTATGAACATAAACTTATGGTATAATTGTCCTTGTGTATGGTTTGATATTTCCAGAGAGCATGCGAAACAATGTTTTTCACTATATCTCGATATACGTGACGAGAATAAACCATTTTGTTCTCTCCTCTATATATAAATAGCTATCTTACATGGGTGACATTCATTTAAATTTCAGCAAAGTCTTTACTGGCAAGCAATTTCCAACCCACGGCCTTTGATGAGCTCTGAGTGTGTTAGTTGCAAGTGGAAATATTGATTTGGAAAGATTTGATGAGCTCAGTATGCCTTGGTTGTGGTGGGATGTATCCTGCTCTACTTGATTCCCACCCACACTGCGAACATTAGCATCACACTGATTGCAAGCTTTTAAAATGAATAATGTTGACACCTTTTTGGGAGATCATTTCCTCTTCAACTGACTGGTAACATTAACTTGTAGACTTGAGAGATATAACACGGAACCAGACCCTTCGGCCAACCGAGTCCGTGCCGGCCAGCGATCCCAGTACACTAGCACTATCCTACACACTAGGCAAGGCAAGGCAAGGCAAGGCAACTTTATTTATATAGCACATTTCATACACGAGGCAGACTCAAAGTGCTTCACATAAAAACATGTCATACAATAAAATGAAATAATAAAATGAAATAAAATAAGAAGAACTAAAAGAAAAGAAAAGCAAAATTAAAAATGCATTATAAAAAGTGCAAAAGTTAAAAGTGCAATGTAGTTAAGATTTAGCTGAAAGCTAAAGTAAACATAAAAGTTTTCAGTCTTATTTTAAAAGTGGTCAAAGTTGGGGCAAGTCTTAAATCTTCAGGAAGTTTATTCCAGCTATTTGTTGCATAGTAACTAAATCCTGCTTTCCCATGTTTTGTATTTACTCTGGGAATCACTAACAGATTGGTTTCAGAAGATCTTAGCGGTCTAGAAGGCTTATATAGTGGAAGCATGTCAGTGATATACTTTGGTCCTAAACCATGTAGTGATTTATAGGTGAGCAGCAGGATTTTAAAATCAATTCTCTGACATACAGGGAGCCAATGTAAGGATTTAAGAATTGGTGTAATGTGTTCAAATTTTTTGGTCTTTGTTAGAATTCTAGCAACAGCATTCTGAACAAGCTGTTGCGGGGGTGGGGGGGGGGGGGGGGGGGGGGTCACGGTGGCACAGCGGTTGAGTTGCTACCTTACAGCGAACGCAGCGCCGGAGACCTGGGTTCGATCCCGACTATAGGTACAGTCTGTACGGAGTCTGTACGTTCTCCCCGTGACCTGCAAGGATTTTCTCCAAGATCTTTGGTTTCCTCCCACACTCAAAAGACATACAGTTTCGTAGGTTAATTGGCTTGGTAAATGTAAAAATTGTCCCTAGTGTGTGTAGGGTAGTGTTAATGCACGCGGATTGTTGGTCGGCGTGGACTCGGTGGGCCAAATGGCCTGTTTCCGCGTTGTATCTCTAAACTAAACTAAACTAAATTGAACTAAACTATGGACTATTTACAATTTAACGAAGGCAATTAACCTACGTCTGTGGAGTGTGGGAGGAAACCTGCGCACCGGGAGAAAAACCACGGGGGTCACGTAGAGAACGTGCAAACACGGGCAGTCGAGGGTTCTGCCCCTCTTCCGGCCTATGTCCATGCCCACGTGTCCCTGGAGAGGGAGTATGCAGGGGTGGTGTGGATCTTTTCAGTACTCTGTCTCTGTGAATCATTGAATAAAATCTTCTGAAGGAAACAAAAAGACTGAGCATAAGCAGTGTAGCAAGGAACTGCAGATGTTGGTTTAAACAGACGATACACACAAAATGCTGGGGTAACTCAGCGGCTCAGACAACATCTCTGGAGAGACAAAAGTACCTTTCAAGTCGAGCATATCTTTCATTCATTTGTACTATATCTCTCTACATCACTGTCGATATCTCTCGTTTCCCTTTCCCCTGACTCTCAGTCTGAAGAAGGGTCTCGACCCGAAACGTCACCTATTCTTTCTCTCCGGTGATGCTGCCTGTCCCGCTGAGTTACTCCAGCTCATTGTGTCTCTCTACTGAGCATAAGAACATATACACAGCTTCAGTGTTGTTCAATTAACATGTGGACAGAATGTTGGTTTAATACAATGGTAAGGCACATTCTTAGCCACTTCATGGTCATCAGCTCCCCTTCTTTCAAACTTAGTTCCCTCTATACATACTTTACACATAGCTTGGTGGGGGTGATAATGCTTGTTTCTAAGTTACCCCTTAGATTCCTATTCAACTGCATCTACAGTTCTTTCCTACACATTGTGCCTACTCCAGCAGTCTGAAGAAAGTCCTGACCCAAAACATCACCTATTCCTTCTCCGCAGAGATGCTGCCTGACCCATCGAGTTGCTCCAGCACTTTGCGTCTATCCATGGTATTACATGGCGGGGGAAATAAAATCTTGCGTCACTATTTCCTCCTGAATGTTTTCTATTCCCTTGGGTCTGGAAACTTGCACGGTGTTCTCAATGAATGAAAGATTGCAAATGTGAGTAGTTACACAACGTTTCATCCAACACCATCCCACGTACGTTAAACAGAAGCTGCTGCAGCAAATGTACAGTGAGTGAGTGAGTCAGTGAGGAGAAACGGAAATTAGTTCATGTGCTTGTGTCAAACTATTCATTGTTCACACACACACGCATGTTGCCCTCCCTTCCTCCCTGACAGCTGATTTATGGCTTGCATTTGTTGTCATATTTCTGGCATTGCCCATTTCTCTCTCACATTCACCATCCTCAGTATGTTTTTTAAAAGAAAATAACAGCAGACTGAATGCAAGGCCGTCTCAGAGTCTGGATGTATATGATACAATACGATACGATTCGATACAATACGATACGATATGACACGATCCGATACGATACAATACGATAGACTACATTATAATATGATGCCATACGATAGAACTTTATTTATCCCAGGAGGGATATTTAAGAATAAGGGGTAAGCCATTTAGAACGTAGACGAGGAAACACTTTTTCACACAGAGAGTGTTGAGTCTGTGGAATTCTCTGCCTCAGAGGGCGGTGGAGGCAGGTTCTCTGGATGCTTTCAAGAGAGAGCTAGATAGGGCTCTTAAAAATAGCGGAGTCAGGGGATATGGGGAGAGGGCAGGAACGGGGTACTGATTGGGGATGATCAGCCACGATAACATTGAATGGTGGTGCTGGCTCGAAGGGCCGAATGGCCTCCTCCTGCACCTATTGTCTATTGTCTATTGAGGGGAATTAAAGTGACGAGTGGAAAAGATTGGGGATGAGCAAAGATTGGGGGTGGGGGGGAGGAGTCAGTCCACGACAGTCGGGGGAGGAGTTGTACGGTTTGAAAGCCACAGTGAAGAAGGATCTCCTTCTTGAGACTGGTCACCTTGTTTTAGTTTAGTTTTAGAGATAGAACGTGGAAACGGGCCCTTCGACCCACCGAGTCCGTACCAACCAGCGATCCCCGCACACTAGCATTACCCTACACACACTAGGGACAATATTACATTTATACCAAGCCAAGTAACCTACAAACATGCACGTCCTTGGAGTGTGGGAGGAAACCGCATATCTTGGAGAAAACCTGCACAGGTCACGGGGAGAACGTGCAAACTCTGTACAGACAGCACCCGTTGTTGGGATCGAACCCGGGTCTCTGGCACTATAAGGCAGTAGCTCTACCACTGCGCCACCGTGCCCCGCACCATGTCCGTGCTGCCGTATTTAAGGCATGCTGAGGCAGCTGCTGCTGCATTACAAAGAACATTGCACAGTACAGCAGAGGGACAGGCCTTTAGACTTTAGAGATACAGCGTGGAAACAGGCCCTTCGGCCCACCGAGTCCATGCTGACCAGCGATCACACCAAACACTAGCGCTATCCAACACACTAGGGACAATATACCGTTTCAACCTGCAAACCCGTACATCTTTGGAGTGTGGGGAGATACCAGAGCACCTGGAGAAAGCCCACGCAGTCACAGGGAGAACGTACAAACTCCGTACAAACAGCACCCGCAGTCAGGATCAAACCCGGGTCTATGGTGCTGTGTGACAGCAACTTTATCGCTGCACCACCATGCCACACTTTTAAGCTCATTAGAGCAGTGGTTCTTAACCTTTATGGCATACGTACATGCATACGCGAACTAAATACTGTATGTAGTATCTACCTTTGTTGGGTTCCTAAACATGGGCTCAACAAATGGATATGTTATTTATGACTCCTTCATGTCCCCCGGGAAAGCCCCAAACGACCTCCCCAATGGGGGTCCCCACCTCCAGGTTAAGAACCACTGGTTTCGAGTATTGGGTGCAGCTTGGGTTGCCCCATTACAAGAAGGATGTGGAGGCTTTGGAAAAGGTGCAGGAGGCTGTGCCTGTGTTGTTCGATGCCCTATGAATGCAAAACAAAGAATGTGACTGCATCTCGGTACATGTGCCTAGAGTACCATTGAACCATGGAGTGGCAGGTACAGGGCAGCTGAACGTGGGAGGATATGTGAACTTACACTTGACAGCATTTGAGGACTTCAAATAATGCGACACGATAGAGATTGAATAACACATTTGGTGCGGAGGCATATATATATATATCACCGTCGAGAACGCAGACATTATCCATTTCCTGAGGCTTGCTAGCCTCACAAAAATTATATCCTGCGTCACTAAACCCCTATTAGGATGAGTAATAATAATCTTGTTTTTCAAATAACTGGAAGTGGCAAAAGAAATCCTATGTAACAGTTGTGGCTCCTAATTTTGTATTGTATTGTATTGTATTTTAATGGCCACACAGCCAGGCTGGTGGAATTTGGGTTGTCAGCAGCGATACAATAATAAAGAACACACAACCACAACTTAAAAAAAAATGTAACACAAACATCCACCACAGCATTCATCACTGTGGTGGAAGGCACAAAAATTTGGCCAGTCCTCCTCCATTTCCCCCCCGTGGACAGGACCAGAGTCCAGAGTCAGTCCAGGATCGGCTCTTCCTCACCGGAGACCGCGGCTTTAGGTTGTTGTAGGCCGCAGGCCGGCGGTCAAGATTTAAAGTCTCCGCCGCAGCCAGAAGCACCGCAGACTGCAGGGCCGGCGGTCGAAGCTCCCCTCCAGGGGTGATGGTAAGTCCATGCCGGCCCCGCGGTAGAAGTTGGCCGTGGGCTGGCAGTGATGGCTTCTTCTTCCCCCGGGTCCCCCACGAGGGATCCCGGGCTGTAGACGCCGCGCCAGCTGGAGCTCTGTAGACCGCGGCTTCAGGCTGCGACTTCAGGATGCCGGCTGCCCCGGGCCAGCAAAACGGAGCGCTCCCCTCCAGCGAGCCCCAGCGAGGGCTCACCTGCTCCACGCCGAGAGTCCACGCTGCGCCCGCCGCTGAAGCCCCGGGCGTGTCTCCGGGAAAGGTCGCGCCGATCCTTGATGTTAGGCCACGGGGGAGGCGACCTGGAAAAACTCGCCTCTCCATGGAGGAGGCGACCAAAGTGGGTCCCCCCTTACCCCCCCCCCCCACACAAAACACACAAAGAAACACAAAATACACACTTTAAAACATACTAAAAAATAAGAAAAAATTTTAAAAAAACTGACGCGCTGCTGTCATGGCTGCTGCCAGAGCAGCGCCCTCCTCCTATGATCCTAATGCACTGTGGAACGGCGTTGTGTAAATTGAAATATAAATCAAAATATAAAGTCGGAAGTCTGAAGAAGGGTCCCGACCCGAGACCTCACCTATTCTGGAGACACTGAAGATAGACACAAAATGCTGGAGTAACTCAGCGGGACAGGCAGCATCTCTGGAGAGAAGGAATGGGTGATGTTTCGGGCCGAGACTGAAGATTGGTCTGAAGAACGGTCTTGACCTGAAACGTCACCCATTCCTTCTCTCCAGAGATGCTGCCTGTCCCGCTGAGTTACTCCAGCATTCTGTGTCCATCTTCGGTGTAAACCAGCATCTGCAGTTCCTTCCTACATCTAATGAGATGCTTGGCCGGCAAATTTTAGCCAATATAAGCTCTTCAGCAAAATAAAATGTATCATATTAGCGCAATGTCTATGGATTTATTGATTTTATTGTGTTACTTTGCAGTAAGTTTAACTTATTATATGTGGAAATTTGTTGAACAAGCTGAATAATGAATGGACATGACGGATCACATACTACACAACAGCACAGGAACAGGCCCTTCAGCCCACAATGTCCATGGAGAAACTAACCTTCTCTGTCTCCATGTGCTCCATATCCCCCCATTCCCTGCATATCCAGGTTGACGTAGGTCGTCGCCAATGGAATTCACCGGCCAGTACCCAGCGACACCCAACATCACCTGGCGACAATCTACGACAGCACCTACAACAGGAGAAGTCACGCTACGCTCAAATGCGTCAAAGCCACTGTTGCCTAAAAATGTTCAACATGGTGAAAATTTAGCAGCGATCGGAAAGACGCTACGACTCTTTGCACGACTGAGGAGACTAGACACGACTATATACACATCCCAGCGACCATCGGCGTACATGTGGCGACAGCCAAGTTTCCTGTGGTCGTCTAAGTGGGACAGGCCCTTAAGGAGATAGCCTTGCAAGTCTAACCTCTGAAAGAACACATGAGCCATCTCCATCCCCGGGAGCATCTCTCTACTTAGACACCCCATAATATTTTATACTAATCTTGTTTTATGATTAGTTTCGTTTAGAGATACAGTGCGGAAACAGGCATTTTGGCCCACTGAGTCTGCAGCGACCAGCGATCCCTGCACATTAACACGATCGCACCGGGGACAAGTTTACATTGATACCAAGTAGCCAATTTACCTACAAACCTCTGCATCTTTGGAGTGTGGAAAGTAACCCATGCGGGTCACGGGGAGAACGTACAAACTACATACAGACAGCACCCGTAGTTGGGATCGAGCCCGGGTCTCTGGCGCTGTAAGTGCTGTAAGGCAGCAACTCTACCGCTGCGCCACGGTCAAATCTACCCCACCATGACTGATCTCTCTCTCCCTCCTAACCCCATTCTCCTGCCTTCTCCCCATAACACCTAACACCCGTACTAATCAAGAATCTATCTGTCTAAGACCATTCCTTCCCCTCCAAACTTCAGCTAGCCCTTGCTATCTCTCACCATCTGCTTCCCCTTTCTCCCACTAGACTTACTGTCTCCACCTCCATTCTATCTCTGTCCCGCCCCCTTCCCTGGCATCAGTCTGAAGAAGGGTCTCAAGCCGAAAAGTCACCCATTCCTTCCTTCCAGAGATGCTGCCTCACCCGCTGAGTTACTCCAGCATTATGTGTCTACCTAAGAATCTATCTATCCCTGCCTTCAAAATATCCATTGACTTGGCCTCCACAACCTTCTGTGTCCTCTGGTCCTCAACTACCCTACTCTGGATAAAAGACTCTGTGCAGCCCCACCCGATCTATTCCCCTCATGTTTTTATACACCACTACAAGATCACCCCTCATCCTCCTGCGCTCCATGAAAGTTCTGGCCTGCTCAATTATTTAGTATTTTGCTGGTAAATGCAACTAGCAAATACTGCAGAGCAGAGAGATGATTTGAATAGAGGTCTGCGGAAGGGTCTCGACCCAAAACGTCACCTATTCCTTTTCTCCAGAGATGCTGTATGACCCGCTGAGTTACTCCAGCTTTTTGTGTCTATCTTCCTCAAATTTGAATGTGCAGTTTTAGGCCTGAATCTAAGATGCAGGAAGCAAGCTGCCTGCTTGTGGTGTCGATAGGTTTTCACTTTTGTTACTTGGTAAGACATTTAGCAAGAACAGTGCTCCCAAACGACTATCCTTTATTGAAAGTGCACAAAACTAAAATGACAGCTGTGTGTCATGCACAAAATGCATCAAAATTCACTCCATGTGTTTCACTTAGTTCTTAAAGGTACACAGGCAAAGTTTAGATCAGTTTGGTTTACTTTAATACGATCATGTGTATCACCGAGGTACAGAGAAAGGCTTTTCTGTTAGATGCTATCCAATCAGTGGAAATAAAAAGCTGTTTACGGTGTACAGATACAGGACAAAGGGAATAATGTTTAGTGCTAGATAAAGTCCAGTAAAGTCTGATTTATGATCGTCAAAGGGTCTACAATGAGGGAGATGGTAGCTCAGGACCACTCTCTAGCTGTTGAAAGGATGGTTCAGTTGCCTGATAACAGCTGGGAAGAAACTGTCCCTGAATCTGGAGGTGTACGTTTTCACACTTCTGTACTTTCTGCCTGATGGGAGAGGGGAGAAGAGGGAGTGACCCGGGTGAGACTGGTCCTTGATTGTGCTGCTGGCCTTGCCGAGGCAGCGTGAGGTACAAATGGAGTCAATAGATTGCAAGGTGTTCCCTTTATAAAACTAGAAACCCCATATCATCAATATCAACAATAAGCGTTTTTCCATCAGCGGTAGGTCTACTCAATAACCAAAAATCTGTAGCCTCCTTTTGCTCTGGTATTTAATTTAATTCACATGTTTAATCAAAAATGTTTTATTATTAATGTTTCATGTGTCATTCCTAGCTGTCACTGTATGTCATGTTGTTACTTGTGGGTGGAGCACCAAGGCAAATTCCTTGTATGTGAGTACTTGGCCAATAAACTTATTCATTCATTCATTCATTCATTCATTTATCAACCATGAAAATACAATATAAATTATATGCTGTAAGTAACTCAATATTTACCAACACAGAATAATTAATAATTATTAATTTATCTAAACATCATATCTGTTCATTTGCAACAACAAATTATATTATTCCGCAGACAGGCACAAAAGGCGAGAGTAACTCAGCAGATCAGACAGCATCTCGTGTCTGTCCCGCTGAGTTACTCCTGCTTTGTGTGTCTATCTTGGTTTAAACTAGCATCTGCAGTTTCTGCAACATCTGATATATTATTCAGCATCTGATCCTGCTATAAACAGAATAAATCACTTCTCCATATGGCTTTACATATAAAACATCTTACATCTTGTACTAATACATAATGTTGTGGGCGGCACGGTGGTGCAGTGGTAGAGTTGCTGCCTCACCGCGCCAGAGACCAGGGTTCCACCCGGACTACGGGTGCTGCCTATACGGAGTTTGTATGTTCTCCCTGTGACCGCGTGGGTTTTCTCCGGGTGCTCCGGTTTCCACCCACATTCCATAGACATGCAGGTTTTGTCGGTTAACTGTGAAAATGTGTAAATTGTCCCCAGTGTGTAAGGCAGCGTTAATGTGCGGGTGTCGCTGGTCGGGAAGAACTGGGTGGGCCGAAGGGCCTGTTTCCGCGCTGCATCTCCAAAACTAAAAACTAAAGACTGCAACTCCCTTGCCACAACTGTATCATCTCACAAGTGATGTGAGATTCAGTCGCTGAATTAAAAGAGATACAGAAGGTTTAGTTTAGTTTAGTTTAGTTTAGTTTGGAGATACAGCACGGAAACAGGCCCTTCAGCCCACCGGGTCCGCACCAACCAGCGATCCCCGCACATTAACACTATCCTACACAGACTAGGGACAATTTTTATATTTACCAAGCCAATTAACCTACAGACCTGTACGTCTTTGGAGTGTGGGAGGAAACCGAAGATCTGGGAGAAAACCCACGCAGGTCACGGGGAGAACGTACAAACTCCGTACAGACAGCACCCGTAGTCGGGATCGAACCCGGGTCTCCGGCGCTGCATTCGCTGTAAGGCAGTAACTCTACCGCTGCACCACCGTGACACCCCGTCTAATCTGGGGGAGAGGAAGTGATCACCTGCGATGAATTTATTGTAACGCTGTTAGTGACAGACTAATCTTGTTTTCTGTTTGGCTCCACCTCTCTCTCTGTTCCTCCCACACCCAAGTCCTAGCAACTACAAAGTCGTCTTGTCAGTACTTGTTTTCATCTCACCCACAGCTAACAATGGCCTGTTTCCTTGGTAGACAAAAATGCTGGAGAAACTCAGCGGGTGAGGCAGCATCTAAGCAAAGGAAATAGGCAACGTTTCGGGTCGAGACCCTTCTTCAGACTGATGTAAGGGTGGGTGGGGAGGGGGGAGGTGGGAAGAAGGAAAAGGAAGAGGTGGAGACAGTGGGCCAAGGGAGAGCTGAGAAGTGGAGGAGAAAGCAGGGAGTGCCTGAAATTGGAGGTCAATGTTCATGCCGCTGGGGTACAAACTGCCCGAGCAAAATATGAGGTGCTGCTCCTCCAATTTACGGTGGGCCTCACTCTGGCCATGGAGGAGGTCCAGGACAGAGAGGTTGGATTGGGAATGGGAGGGGGAGTTGAAGTGCTGAGCCACCGGGAGATCAGGTTGGTTATTGCGAACCGAGCAGAGGTGTTCGGCGAAGTGATCGCCAAGCCTGCGCTTGGTCTCACCGATGTAGAGCAGCTGACATCTAGAGCAGCGGATGCAATAGATGAGGTTGGAGGAGGTGCAGGAGAACCGCACCCGCTGAGTTTCTCCGGCATTTTTATCTACCTTCGATTTTCCAGCATCTGCAGTTCCTTCTTCAACACATGGCCTGTTTCCTTAATCATCGTTACTTTTTTGCATATCCTTCATTCATTTGTTCTATATCTCTCTACATCACCGTCCACCCGTATATCTCTTGTTTCCCTTTCCCCTGACTCCCAGTCTCAAGAAGGGACTCGATGCGAAACATCATCTATTCCTTCTCTCCAGAGATGCTGCCTGACCTGCTGAGTTACTCCAGTTTTGTGTGTCTATCTTTGGTTTAAATCAGCACCTGCAGTTCGTTCTCTGTATGGCTTTACATATAAATAATCTTACATCTTGTACTAGTACACAACTTTGTGGGTGGCACGGTGGCGCAGCGGTATTGTTGCTGCCTTACAGCGCCAGAGACCCGGGTTGGATCCTGACTACGGGCGCAGTCTGGACAGAGATTGTACATTCTCCCTGCTTGGAGGATAGTTACTGTACCTAACATTGGACAATCCAATAAGATGATCAAATAGTTATGAGCCAGTGTGAACGAGAGGAGGGAAGTTTGAAGAGGATTTAGATAGGGGAGCTGCTGGTGTGAATAATATGGTCAATGATGGGGATAAATATGTTTCTGCAGTTCGATATTTACTGATCTGACACAAGACTTGTATCGGGACATCCATCAATCTTGTACTTGGTTACATTGCAATTTTCTTCTCTCCTGTACCTGGGATCTTATTAATTTAGCTCGGAAGACACTTTGAACAGTGTAAACGTGGGGATACATGTGGATTTTTAAGATGCCTAATGATTATTGGGGTTATATTTCCCTGGTGGAGACTATCCCCCCCCCCCCCCCCCCCCCCCCCCCCTCCCCGCCCTCTTTCCCACCCTCCAGTCTAGGTCGGAGTGTCAACTTTAGTTTAGAGATACAGCGCGGAAACAGGTCCTTTGGCCCACCGAGTGTGCGCTGACCAGCGATAACCCCACACACTTACACTATCCTACACACATGAGGGCAAAACATTAAAATCAATTCAATTAACCTACAGACTTGCACATCTTTGTAGTGTGGGGGGAAACCAGAGCACCCGGTGAAAACTCACGGGGGTCACGTGGGGACGTGAATGCAGCACCCGTAGTCAGGATTGAACCTGGGTCACTGGCGCTGTAAGGCAGCAATTCTACCACTGCGCCACCGTGCCGCCCTGTGGTATTTGAAGCCCCTTCACTTGAGCTGAGGTTCATGCTGCCTTTGGGAAGCTTTTCAATGAACAGATTATCACCGATGATTATTCGAACATACGGACGCCACCAGTTTCATTAACAAAGGCCTTCTGTTGCAGTTTCCCAGTCCTGTAATTCAGCACATCACTGTGCCTCTTGCAAGCTGACATCAAATAACCAGGTATCTCCCTCCAATATCCACAGCATTAAATGCTAAAATATTGCAAGCAAAAGTCTTGAATGATGGAGTGGGACATTCTTAGGAATCTAGTTGAAAATTCATCCCTTCTGTCATCCCTTGTCTTATAGAAACATGTAAAATTATAAAAGGACTGGACAAGCTAGATGCAGGAAAAAATGTTCCCAATGTTGGGCGAGTCCAGAACCA
Source organism: Leucoraja erinaceus (assembly GCF_028641065.1). Lineage (NCBI taxonomy): Eukaryota > Metazoa > Chordata > Chondrichthyes > Rajiformes > Rajidae > Leucoraja > Leucoraja erinaceus. Next base: position 57,980,035 of record NC_073386.1, on the reverse strand, counting down.
GGGGCCACAGTCTTAGAATAAAGGGGAGGTCATTTAAGACTGTGAGAAAAATCTTTTTCACCCAGACAGTTGTGAATTTGTGGAATTCCCTGCCACAGAGGGCAGTGGAGGTCAAATCACTGGATGGATTTAAGAGAGAGTTAGATAGAGCTCTAGGGGCTAGTGGAGTCAAGGGATATGGGGAGAAGGCAGGCACGGGTTATTGATTGGGGACGATCAGCCATGATTGCAATGAATGGCGGTGCTGGCTCGAAGGGCCGAATGGTCTCCCCCTTAACCTATTGTAGGTATGTTGCAAAGCCTACCTGAAGCGTCGCTGAAAATCTGACCCAGCCCGTGTGCGTGATTTTGGCGCCGTTTAGAGGGGGGCGGGTTTGAAACGCAATTTTTCACTAGGCTGCTCAAATCGAGGTTTTTCAGCCTAGTTAATTATTAACGAAAATTCGCTGAAAGATTCCGTAGCTTGAGCTATTTTTAGCTTTAAGGACTTTCTATACTTGTTATAGTAGGTTAACAATTAACCTCTAAACCCCGACCGCCGATAACCGGCCGGATCTCATACAGGGGACAACAGAAGGTAGGCTGTTTATTTTTACGTTAAAAAGGGCTTCTTAAGATCCCTTTATACAAAGTTTAATATTGCGAGTAGCTAATTCTGGGCCCATTATATCCCGCAGTATTTTTCTGGGCATTTGAGGGCACAAATCCAGCGCAATGTGAACGTTCTAAACCAGCGCGTTCCACAGGAACCCACTAGAAAGCTGATTTAAATGGACTTTAATTTACAGCAATTGAACACTAAATTCCTTCCATTTGGCCTATAAATTAATGTAAATGAGACTTAAAAATCATGTTTTATTGTGAATTATTTGTGAATATTATTTGGATACTTAAGCTATTTAAAAATGTTAATCATTTATTAAGAAATGGATAGATGTTTAGATCTAGTAATTGAAGTCTGAAATTAGCTACAATTGGGTAACTAACTAATTATATGCCTTAATTTCAGGTCATCCAAGTAAGATTGTCTTATATTTGTTTCAGAATGCTTCAATCTATAATAACTGAAAATTTCATTCATAGAAACATAGAAACATAGAAATTAGGTGCAGGAGTAGGCCATTCGGCCCTTCGAGCCTGCACCGCCATTCAATATGATCATGGCTGATCATCCAACTCAGTATCCCGTACCTGCCTTCTCTCCATACCCCCTGATCCCCTTAGCCACAAGGGCCACATCTAACTCCCTCTTAAAATAGCCAATGAACTGGCCCTCTGTGGCAGAGAATTCCAGAGATTCACCACTCTCTGTGTGAAAAAAGTTCTTCTAATCTCGGTTTTAAAGGATTTTCCCCTTTATCCTTAAGCTATGACCCCTTGTCCTGGACTTCCCCAACATCGGGAACAATCTTCCTGCATCTAGCCTGTCCAACCCCTTAAGAATTTTGTAAGTTTCTATAAGATCCCCTCTCAATCTCCTAAATTCTAGAGAGTATAAACCAAGTCTATCCAGTCTTTCTACATAAGACAGACCTGACGTCCCAGGAATCAGTCTGGTGAACCGTCTCTGCACTCCCTCTATCGCAATAATGTCCTTCCTCAGATTTTGAGACCAAAACTGTACGAAATACTCCAGGAGTGGTCTCACCAAGACCCTGTACAACTGCAGTAGAACCTCTCTGCTCCTATACTCAAATCCTTTTGCAATGAAAGGTAACATACCATTCGCTTTCTTTACTGCCTGCTGCACCTGCATGCCTACCTTCAATGACTGGTGTACCATGACACCCAGGTCTCGCTGCATCTCCCCCTTTCCCAATCGGCCACCAGTTCTCATTCAGTTCTCTTAATTTTTAAGAAAGCTATGGGCTTTTGACTGTCCTCGATCACAGCTTTTGTGTTAATTCAATGGAAAAGCAATAGGGAACAAGATGCTAATTTCCGAGTATGAAAATGGCTTGAACTTTTTAAATACTTGAGATATGAAATATGAAAGTGAATTAGGTGTCAAATTAAACTTATTGTTATGCTTTATCTGATGGGATAAATTGCAGACTTGATTTTTAAAATCTCAAAAGTTTGTAACATTGCTACCTATTGTCTATGTTTCAATGTTTCTATGCCGGTTGGCTGGAAAGAAAATGTACTGAGCTATATCTCCAGTATCCAGGGCCCATTATTTTGTGATGGTATTGCCTACCAACGCCTACGATGAATTAAATATCATTATTTGGCTTTAAGGCGATCCAGAGAGACGGTGGTAGAGTCACCTCTACATTTACATAGAATATAGAGCACGATGGTGCAGTAGTAGAGTTGCGGCCTCACAGTGCCAGAGACCTGGGTTCAATTCTGACTAGGATCGAACTCGAAGGAAACCGGAGCACCCGGAGAAAACCCACGCAGTATTGGGGAGAACATACAAACTACGTACAGACAGCACCCGTAGTCAGGGTCGAACCCTGGTCTTATGCTCCGTGAGGCAGCAACTCTACCGCTGCACCACCGTGCCGCAACGGAACGGTGGTTGTCATTGGAAATCATATCAACGACACAGGGCTCAGCGACACAACCTTCAAACTTGTGTAAGAAGGAACTGCAGATGCTGGTTTAAACTGAAGGCAGACACAAAAAGCTGGAGTAACTCAGCGGGACAGGCAGCACCTCCCGAGAGAAATGAATGGGTGACGTTTCGGGTTTCGAGTCGAGACCCTCCTTCAGTCGTAAGAACGGTCTGAAGAAGGGCCTTGACTTGAAACATCGTCCATTTGTGTCTATCAACCCTTACACTTGTTTGATCTGCAAATTGAGAGGATGCATTTGTGGCGCCTTCATGCCCGCGTTGGTTTTGCATGCAGCCCGTCACAGCTGGCCACTCGCCAACAACCTCACGAGAAGGTCAACCCACAAGAGCCCAAGAACAACACCAAGGTCAGATGCACTCATTGGCCTTATCTACACATGGGTTAGGATTGGTGAGGATGTAAGTATAATGTGGAATAAACGTGACACATGGTGTCTGGCTCAGCTCAATGTTGTTTGTTCTTTGCTTTCTGTCATGAGAGAACAGCCAAACAGTTAACAAAAGCGACTTTAAGTTCCCGTTTTGGTTTTACCCAAAGTGCTGGAGTAACTCCGTGTGTCAGGCAGCATCTCTGGAGATAATGGATACTAACTTCATAAGATCATAAATCATAGGAGCAGAATAAGGGCATTCGGCCCATCAAGCCTACTCCGCCGTTCGATCATGGCTGATCTACTCTCCCTCCTAACCCCATTCTCCTGCCTTCTCCCCATAACATCTGACACCCGTATTAATCAAGAATCTGTCAGTTTCCGCCTTAACAATATCCATTGACTTGGCCTCCACAGCCGTCTGCGGCAATGAATTCCACAATTCACCACCCTCTGGCTAAAGAAAATCCTCCTCATCTCCTTCCTAAAGGTATGTCCTTTTATTTTGAGGCTCTGACCTCTGGTCCTAGACTCTCCCACTAGTGGAAACATCCTCTCCACATCCATTCTTTCCAGTTTCAATAACGTCCCCACTCATCCTTCTAACTCTTGCGATAGTTGCCATTTCAGGTCGGGTCCCTGCTTCATCCTAACTGCAGTGGTGGGACGGGGTGATGGGAGAAACTGGAAGCGTGGAGATGAAACAGGGCAAATTTGGGCTGGCAACAGATGACCTTACGGGTGGCAAGGTAGCACGGCAGTAAGGTTGCCACCTTACAGAGACCTGGGCTCGATCCTGACTACGGGTGCTGTCTGTACGGAGTTTGTACGTTCTCCCCTTGACCTGCGTGGGTTTTCTCTGGGTCCCCTACTCCAAAAATAAGCAGGTTTGTAGGTTAATTGGCTTGGTATAAGCGCAAATGCTATGAGAATTTCAGGGACGTATCACTATGGGGATGAGTCAGAGTATAGAAGAGAGATCGAGCAACTGTCCATATGGTGCCAGCGCAATAACATGGCCCTCAACACCAGCAAAACCAAGGAATTGATTGTGGACTTTGGAAGGAGTAGGAGGGGGACCCACTGTCACGTTTATATCAACGTTGAAAGGGTCAAGAGCTTCAAATTCCTGGGCGTGCACATCTCTGAAGATCTTTCCTGGTCAGAGAAAACTAACGCAATTATCAAGAAAGCACATCAGCGCCTCTACTCCTGAGAAGATTACGGAGAGTCGGTTTGTCAAGGAGGACTCTCTCTAACTTCTACAGGTGCACAGTAGAGAGCATGCTGACCGGTTGCATCGTGGCTTGGTTCGGCAACTTGAGTGCCCTGGAGAGGAAGAGACTACAAAAAGTAGTAAACACTGCCCAGTCCATTATCGGCTCTGACCTTCCTTCCATCGAGGAGATTTATCACAGTCACTGCCTCAAAAAGGCTGGCAGTATCATCAAAGACCCACACCATCCTGGCCACACACTCATCTCCCTGCTACCTTCAGGTAGAAGGTACAGGAGCCTGAAGACTGCAACAACCAGGTTCAGGAATAGCTACTTCCCCACAGCCATCAGGCTATTAAACCTGGCTCGGACAAAACTCTGAACATTAATAACCCATTATCTGCTATTTGCACTATATCAGTTTATTTATTCATGTGTTTTGTAGTCAATGCCTATTATGTTCTGTTGTGCTGAAGCAAAGCAAGAATTTCATTGTCCTATCAGGGACACATGACAATAAACTCTCTTGAACTTGAACTTGAGAATGCAGGGTGACTTGGACAGGTTGGGTGAGTGGGCAGATGCATGGCAGATGAAGTTTAATGTGGATAAATGTGAGGTTATCCACTTTGGTAGCAAAAACAGGAAGGCAGATTACTATCTAAATGGCGTCAAGTTGGGAAAAGGGGAAGTACAACGGGATCTGGGGGTCCTTGTTCATCAGTTTATGAAAGTAAGCATGCATGTACAGCAGGCAGTGAAGAAAGCAAATGGCATGTTGGCCTTTATAACAAGAGGAGTCGACTATAGGAGCAAAGAGGTCCTTCTGCAGTTGTACAGGGCCCTAGTGAGACCACACCTGGAGTATTGTGTGCAATTTTGGTCCCCTAATTTGAGGAAGGACATTCTTGCTATTGAGGGCGTGCAGCCTAGGTTTACAAGGATAATTCCCGGGATGGCGGGACTGTCATATGCTGAGAGAATGGAGCGGCTGGGCTTGTACACTCTGGAGTTTAGAAGAATGAGAGGGTTTTCTCCGGGTGATCCGGTTTCCTCCCACGCTCCAAAGACGTGTAGGTTTGTAAGTTAATTGGCTTGGCATAAATGTATAATGTGTGTAGGATAATGTTAATGTGCGGGTATCGTTGGTCGGTGCAGATTCGGTGGGCTGAAGAGACTGTATCTCTAAAGTGTCAAGTCTAATGTCTACATAGGGTCATATAGTAATCAAAGTAACTTTGTTACTTTTTTGCATATCTTTCATTCATTTGTTCTATATCTCTCTATATCACCGTCCATATCTCTCATTTCCCTTTCCCCTGACTCTCAGTCTGAAGAAGGGTCTCGACCCGAAACGTCACCCATTCCTTCCCTCCAGAGATGCTGCCTGTCCCGCTGAGTTACTCCAGCATTGTGTGTCTATCTTCGGTTTAAAGCAGCATCTGCAATTCCCTCCTACACAGTAGTCATAGGGAGTTCAGCTCAATTTAGAGCCAAGTTGAGGAGCTGAGGTTTATAGAGGGTGGAGAATGGCAGCTCCCAGGAAAGTAACTTGAAGAGGCTTGTTGACAGGTTGGTCAGTTTTATTACTTTATTTTAGTTTAGTTTAGAGATACAGCGCGGAAACAGGCCCTTCAGCCCACCGAGTCCGCACCGACCAGCGATCCCCGCACACTAACACTATCCTACAAACACTGGGGACAATTTACACATACACCAAGCCAATGAGCCTACAAACCCGTACGTCTTTGGAATGTGGGAGGAAGTCGAAGATCTCGGCGAAAACCCACGCAGGTCACGGGGAGAACGTACAAACTCCACACAGACAGCACCCATAGTCAGGATCAAACCCGGGTCTCGGGCCATGCAAGCGTTGTAAGGCAGCAACTCTACCACTGCGCCACCGTGACCCTACACTGATTATTACTTTTATTACGTGTGAATATGGGAAAATAAACGCACGCTGACAGGCCAACATCACCCATCTATTCCTGATATGGACACAATAAAGTATGTGGTATTTTGTAATGTAAATGTACCAGCTTTGGGCTGTGGATTGCAACGGCTGTTTTACCTGTAAATATTTACACATGGGAGGTTGCAGATGAGTATATTTACACCAAAATCAAATAATGGACAGAAAGTGTTATCATTAATAATCAAAGTCTTTGTCATGAAAATATGAGATCAACAAAAATAGAGGGAAGGAATTGAGGACATGAGACATAATATTAACAAGAGACAAGGAAGGAACTGCAGATGCTGGTTTACACCGAAGATAGACACAAAATGCTGGAGTAACTCAATGGGTTTCTGGAGAGAAGGAAGAGGTAAAATAGGTTTTATTATTAATGTTTAATGCTTTATGTGTCGTTTCTAACTGTCACTGTATGTCATGTTGTCACATGCGGGTGGAGCACCAAGGCAAATTCCTTGTATGGGAGTAATTGACCAACAAGCTTATTCATTTCATAACAAGTTAGATCGAGACCCTTCTTCAGACTGAGAGTCAGGGGAAAGGGAGACGAGAGATATAGATGTTACATAGAACAAATGGATGAAAGATATGCAAAAAGTAACAATGATCAAATATAGGTGGAAGCCACCTTTGTTGGCAGTAGGTGAGGTGATCACGAGTTATACAGATAGAGAAACTCACCAGGACCACAGTGAAAAAGGCACAACGACTAGGGTGAGGGGAATTGACGGAGAGAGAGGGAATGCAAGTGTTACTTGAAGTTAGAGAAATCAAAATCATACCGATGATAGATACGAAAAGCTGAAGTAACTCAGCGGATCAGACAGCATCACTTGAGAAAAGGAATAGGTGTTGTTTCGGGTCGAGACCCTTCTTCAGACTGAGATTCCAGGGAAAGGGAAACAAGGGATATAGATGGTGATAGACAAATGAATGAAAGATATGTAAAAAAGTAATTGTGATAAAGGAAACAGGCCATTGTTAGCTGGGGGTGTAGGTGAAAATGAGTGACTGACAATGAGAACAAACTACGTTGGAATGGTCAGACTCATCATGCAACGGCGAAAACAACAGGTGTCCTAAACTTTCTGAGACGCAACTTTCATCATTGTTCAACTTCTATCAAGGAAAAGGTATACTTTACCCTCGTTAGACCTCATTTGGACTGAGTTGCAGTTGCAGCATGGGATCGATACACAAGTTCTTCCATCGAACGTGTCCAAAGACAGGCAGCTCGATTTGTTACAAATACCTATGAGAGAGAAGCAAGTGTTACCAAACTTCTGAATTCACTGGTCGGGGTGGAACTCTCCCCAAGACAGACGTGAAGCTAATCGTTTGACCGGTTTTTACAAAATGTTAAATGGTCAGCTCGACATAGATTACCAAACCTATACCAAACCTATTAGGAGCAGACAAGGGCATTCGATCCAATATGAGATACCAGCTACCAAGACAGATGTATACAGCAATTCATTCTTCCCCCGCACAATTAAAACATGGAATAGTCTTCACCCTACCATAGTTAAGGACCTGTCCCACTTACATGTCCTTGGCAGGCAAATTACGCAACCTCGTGGTCGCGTTGAGTCGCGGTGGTCGAGCGAAGGTCAGGCGCGATTACATGCGTACGCACAGCCGTCTGGAGCGCGTGACGTCATTTGAAGATAGACACAAAATGCTGGAGTAACTCAGCGGGACCGGCAGCGTCTGTGGAGAGAAGCAATGGGTGACGTTTCGTGTCGAGACTCTTCTTCAGTCTGAAAGAAGGGTCTTGACCCAAAACGTCACCCATTGCTTCTCTCCAGAGATGCTGCCGGTCCCACTGAGTTACTCCAGCATTTTCTGTCCATCTACAATTTTCTTGGCCCCGCTCTGTGAGTAGAAGTGGGGGCGGATCCAGACCGCAATGGCCGTGAGCCCCAGGCCGAGTTCGGCGATCGTTTCCCTGCTTCTGCTGCTGTTGGAGGTGAGACGTTGCGTCGCGCCAGGGTCTTGGGCCTGTCCCACTTTGGCCGTCAGTTCCGCTACAGGCCGTTGACGCGTGAAGATTTCGTTCACTACAAAATTTTCGGAGCGCCGCACGATACCGCGCACAACTACATACCCCTCCGCGCTTCTCAGTGGTACCGGCCCCGCGCAGCCACACGACGCCGGTGCGCCTCAACGTGACGACGAGGTCGTGTAATTTGCATGCCAAGGACACTTAAGTGGGACAGGCCCTTTACGCAACCAGACGCAACTAAATTTAAGTTACACAAAAATGCTGGAGAAATTCAGCGGGTGCAGCAGCACCTATGGAGCGAAGGAACTAGGTAACGTTTCGGGCCGAAACCCTTCTTCAAATTTAAGGTAGTTCTTCTTCTCCAAGAACCCTTTTTTGTTTAAGTCCACCCTCCGCCACCTCCAGTTTCAATTCCATTTGGAATATTTTGGAGGACCAAGAACCAAGAACAAGACGACTTTGAAACGTGTACAACGACTTGGGTGGAGGAGGGATGGAGAGGATGATCTTAGAAAAATCAATATTCATTTGATTTACCGTAATCGAATATTCAAGCAAAATATCAGGTGCTGTCCCTTCAATTTGTGTTTGTCGTCACTCTGACAGTGGAGGAGGCCCAGGACACAAAGATCAGTGTGGGAATGGGAGGGGGAGTTAAAATGTTTGGCAACCGGGAGATCAGGTATGTTTGGGCAGACTGAGAGAATGTGTTCCGTGAAATGATCGGCCAATCTGGGCTTGGGCTCATCGATGTATAGACCACACCTGGAACAGCGGATACAGTAGATGGGTTTGGCTTAGGTGCAAGTGAACCTCTGCCGCACCCAACTAGTTACTTGCTCGCCAAGAGCTAATCAACATTGCCTTAGTGGAGAAACAAAGAACTTCAGATTTGTGTTTGTCTGAAGAAGGGTTTCGGCCCGAAACGTCGCCTATTTCCTTCGCTCCATAGATGCTGCTGCACCCGCTGAGTTTCTCCAGCATTTTTGTGTACCTTTGATCTTCCAGCATCTGCAGTTCCTTCTTGAACACAAAGAACTTCAGATGCTGGGTAATACACAAAAGGTCACACAATGCTGGAGTGACACAGCGGGACAGGCAGCATCTCTGGAGAGAAGGAATGGGTGACGTTTTGGGTCGAGACCCTTCTTCAGACTAAGAGTCAGGGGATAAGGGAAACGAGAGATATAGACAATGATGTGGAGAGATATAGAACAATGAATGAAAGATATGTGAAAAAGTAACAATGATAAAGGAAACAGGCCATTGTTAGCTGTTTGTTGGGTGAAAACAAGAAGCTGGTGTGACTTTGGTGGGGAAGGGATAGAGAGAGAGGGAATGCAGGGGGCTACCTGAAGTTAGAGAAATCAATATTCATACCACTGGGCTGTAAGCTGCCCAAGCGAAATATGAGATGCTGTTCCTCCAATTTGCGTTTAGCCTCACTCTGACAATGGAGGAGGCCTAGGACTGAAAGGTCAGTGTGGGAATGGGAAGGAGAATAGTAAGATTAAATGAGAACTTACCAGTTTGAAGTTTGATCTGTATTTTATGAGGAGTTACGATGAGGGATTACGTGAAGAACCCGCTCAGTGCACAGGCGCGGCATACTTCCAAGCAGCGGTGTGAAATCACAGATAGACACAAGTATTTGAAGTAACATAGTAAAGAAAAAGAGACATCAATTTATCAGTTTGATCCATATAATGAGGGTCGGAGCGGAGGGCACGTAATCCCTCATCGTAACTCCTCATAAAATACAGATCAAACTTCAAACTGGTAAGTTCTCGTTTAATCTTACTATTTTACTTCGGAGTCACGTGAGTGACTACGTGAAGATTTCAAAGCTCTGTGATTTCAAACCGTGTAACAGTTTAACTCACTCACTGCCGAAAGCTCTTGAGGAAGGAAGTGTTATCGTAATTAACCAATGAATCTGTTTTTCAAGAAAAACAAAATATTTATTAACAATAACAAAAATAAAATTGCTCCCCCGGGCTTAAATTAAATATTTGCAGCTTCTAATATCTTTGCTGCAAACAAATCAGGCTTCATCAATGGCTTGTTGTAGAATGTTCGGAATGTGGATTCCCTCGACCATCCTGCTGTATTCAGGATGAGGTCAATAGGCACATCCATCCTAGCTGCCGTTGATGTGGAGGCTGCCCTAGTGGAATGAGATTTAAAGGTGTTAATATCTATCCCAGCAGCTTCCAATACCTGTTTTAGCCATCTTGAGATGGTTTGGCTTGTTACCCGGCCATGAGGTTTTTGGTGGCTGACCCATAAGGCTTGTTCACTCCCTCGGATGTTATGGGTTTGTGTCGATATACTGTATTAGGTGGGTCACCACACACAACCGTGGCTCTGGTGGGTAGGCCCGGAATACCACTAGTGAATTGGATGTTCCTGGCCTGCTTTGTTTTACCAGACCTTGTAGAATGAATGTTATCTGGTCTGGCGTTGTTTTCATGTTGTCCAGTCTCAATTTGTGTAGCGACTGGACCCTCTGAGCGGATACCAGTGCCATCAGCATGAGCGTCTTCAGTGTTGATTGCTCGAGGCTGAGGGATCTAGCTGGTGGCCATTCCCGGAGGTATGTCAGGACGACACTGATGTCCCAAATATGGGTATACCTGGGCTTAGGGGGCTTGATGTTGTAAATGCCCCTCATCAGTTTAACCACCAGTGGATGGGATCCCATGGCCTGATGTCCTGCTGGTTTGAGGTAAGCGGAGAGGGCACTACGTGCCGTGTTGATGGCACTGTAGCTGATCCCTTCATGATGGTGTAGATAGGCCAGGAACTCCAATACGTTGGTGGTTACTGTGGCTGTTTCATATGATGTCCCTGTTTCCTGGCAGTACTTCTCCCATTTTTAGATGCTGGTTAAATACTGCCTCTTGGTAGATGTTCGCAGGGATGCTGACATGGTGGTGATGGTTTGTTCGGATAATCCCAGGTCCAGGTAGGGTCTGTTCAGAATCTGCAACCCAGGAGTTTAATGTCTTGGTGGCATGGGTGGCTTATGCCTGACACTGGGTGAACCAATAGTCCTGGATGACTGGGAAACACCATTGGTGATTCCACCACCATGTCATGTAGTACTGGGAACCATGGCTGTGTAGGCCAGTCGGGTACCACCAAAATACCAGAAGCCGAGTCCATCTGGATTTTGCGAAGTACCCGACTGATGAGACAGAAGGGAGGAAAGGCATAGAAAAAGAACTTTCCCCAATCCAGCATGAAGGCATCTACCGCTGCTGCCTCTGGATCTGGTTCCCAAGCGACATACATAGTTAACTGGTGATTTAGTCTTGATGCAAATAAATCGATATCTGGCGTTCCATATTGCTTGACAATTTTAGCAAATGCTTTAGGATTTAACATCCATTCGATGTTGTCATTGAATTTGTGTGACCTGGTGTCTGCCACTGTGTTTAGCTTACCTGGTAGATAGGTAGCTGAAAGCCAAATATGTCTTTCGACACACCATTGCCAAATCATATTGACCAATTTGTCGCATGATAAAGATTTTATGCCGCCCATATGGTTAATATAAGCCACCACCGTAGTATTATCTATTTGTAATCGAACATGCGAGTGCTGCATACTTGATGCATATGCTTTTAAACCAAAAAAGGCACCCAACATTTCTAAATAGTTAATGCCCAGTGTAGATAGTAATGATGATTCTGAGTTAGTCCATCTACCACCTGTGCTGGATATGGAGTTAGTTGCTCCCCAGCCTTGAGCACTGGCATCTGTTTGAAGAACTAAAGTAGGATTAGTAATGATAATAGGACTAAAACTATGCCACATATTTTGTGTCCACCACTGTAGCTCTGATATTGCTTCCGTGGGTAACATCATGACCCGATCATAGTGACCTCTATGTTGTTTTAGTGCCTGCACCTTTGCTCTTTGTAAATTTTGATAATGCAAAGGTCCAAATTGTGTAGCCGGAAATGCTGCTACAATTTTACCAATTACTGTTGCTACTTGTCGAATAGTTGGTCTTTTGTTGACTATTAAATTATTGCATGATTGTGCTAATGCAATCATCTTTTCCCTTGGCAGGGTAACAGTCATTTGGACTGAGTTAATTGTGAACCGCAGATAGTCCATAATAGAGGATGGTTTTAACTTAGATTTATCTGGATGTAGGACGAATCCCAGAGTTTCAAGGAGCTGTTTAGAATAGAATAGAATAGTTTCTTTATTGTCATTGTAACATGAGCCATGTACAACGAAATTTAAAAATGTCAGCCAGTCAGTGCACCATTCAAACATTTCTAAAAGCTAACGATACATACAAGGTAAAATATTAAAAGATAAACAACTAAATAAATATCACAAAAATAACACGCATAAACACCCAACCCTCCATCCTTCTGTCGATTTCACCGTTACCACAGTCCCTTAGTATGTCTTGCCCCTGCGTTCCTTGGCGGCTACATTTAGTGCTTTTATAGCAGTGGGGTAAAAACTGTTTTTTAGTCTGTTCGTCCTTGTCCTTGTAGATCTGTACCGTCTGCCTGACGGCAACAGTTCAAACAGGGAGTGTCCGGGGTGGGAAATGTCCTTTATGATATTCTGGGTTTTTTTGGTGCAGCGGGAACTGTGTAAGTCCTCCAAGGTAAGGAGAGGGCAGCCGGCAATCCTCTGGGCGTTGTCAATGGCCCTCTGGAGCGCTTTCCTCTGAGCCGCTGTGCAGTTGGTGTACCACACGCATACAAAGTATGTTAGTATGCTCTCAATGGAGCACCGATAAAAGGACAGCAGCAGTCTCTGAGTGATGTTATTCTTCCTGAGCACCCTCAGGAAGTGCAGTCTCTGCTGGACCTTTTTCAGCAGCGCAGTGGTGTTCACGCTCCACGTCAGGTCCTCCTCAATATGGATTCCCAGGAAGCGGAAATCCGCCACCCTCTCTACACAGTCCCCTCTGATAGTCAATGGTACCATGTCCGTTTTGTTTTCCTGAAGTCTATTATTACCTCCTTCGTCTTTAAGGTGTTGAGGAGCAGGTTATTTTCTTCGCACCACACTGTCAGCTGCTCCACCTCATCCCGGTAGGCGTACTCGTCCCCCCCCGGAGATGAGTCCCACCACCGTAGTGTCATCCGCAAATTTGACAATGGTGTTGCTGTGGTGGGCGGGGGTGCAGTCATGTGTGTAGATGGTGTAGAGCAGGGGGCTCAGTACGCAGCCCTGTGGAGAGCCGGTACTGAGGCTGAGGGCCGTGGATGTATGATGGCCCACTCTGACTCTCTGGCTGCGACCCGACAGGAAGCTATTTATCCACGTACAGGTGGAGTGTGGAAGTCCCAAGTCCCCCAGTTTGTCCACCAGTTTGTGGGGAAGGATGGTATTAAAAGCAGAGCTGTAGTCCACAAAGAGCATCCACACGTAGCTCCCCCGCTGCTCCAGGTGAGACAGTGCAACATGGAGAGCTGTGGCTACAGCGTCCTCTGTAGATCTATTTGCTCTGTACGCAAACTGGTGGGGGTCAAAGCTTCGGGGCAGGAGTGATGTGATATGACCCCGGACCAGTTTTTTAAAACACTTCATCACCACTGGTGTGAGTGCGACTGGCCGGTAGTCGTTGAGGCTGGAGATGTTGGTTTTTTTGGGCAAGGGGACTATGGTGGAGGACTTCAGACAGGGTGGGACAGTGGACTGGGCCAGAGACTGGTTAAAAATCCTTGTAAAGACTCCAGCCAGCTGGTCTGCGCAGTCCTTCAACACGCGTCCAGAGGCGCCGTCAGGTCCAGTAGCCTTCCTTGGATTGATGGCCCGCAGAGTGCGCCTCACCTCATGCTCCTCTATCTTGAGGGTTTGGCTGCTGTGGACCATGTGCTGTGATGTGGCTGTCTCGGGTGGCTCCACTTCAAAGCGAGCAAAGAAGTGGTTCAGCTCCTCTGCCAACGAGGCGTCACCTTCAACAGCTCCAAGGTTGGTCTTATAGTTGGTGAGCTACTGGATCCCCCTGCCACACCTGCCTGCTGTTATTACTGTCTAGGTGGACCTCTATCTTCCTCCTGTAGTTTGATTTGGCCTCTCTGATGCCTCTCTTCAGGTTAGCTCGGGCCGTGCTGTATAAAGCCCTGTCGCCAGACCTAAAAGCGGTGTTCCTCTTTTTCAACAGCCGCTGGACCTCCCGGGTCATCCAGGGCTTCTGGTTGCGGTAGACCCGGATGCGTTTGAAATGTATAAGTCTCACCAGTTTTGTAGCTGAGACTGCTGCCACAGCTAATTCCATAGTTTTCCCTACTATGAGGATATCATCCAAATATGCCATGACTATATGTTTTTGTTTCCTTAATATTGCCATGGCTGGCTTCAATATTTTTGTGAACAATCTTGGGGCTGACGTGAGCCCATTAGGCAATGCTTTGTACTGCCACAGCTGCCCCATCCAGATAAATTTTAGGTATCTGCTATGATATATACTTGTCACTCGTGACCATCCCCCATGCTTTTTTAAACAAGTGTAATCTCCCCCCTGTTAATAAAGCACCCTTATTCTCTATATGCTGGTAGGAACCAGACCCACCTACCTCCATGGTTATTGGCGGTTTTGTCTTTTCTGTTTTCTGAGTGCTTTGTTCTGACGACGTGCTGGCGATGTGGGGGGAGGCGCATTTTCCAGGGGGTCCGCGGCGGGCCCTGATCTAAAAAAGATCTTTGGGGATAATGCGGCCCCAAGCGTTCACCAGTCCCATATTCTAGACGTCGACTGGTGGATGCCGTGGGGTGCTGCCGCTTGGGTATCGGAGGTCGTGGTTTGCTCGTCCCGGGGCCTGCCCTCATGAGGCCGAAGGTTTTTGATGCCTCTTCCATATCCTTCAGCTTTTTGTTCAGATCTTTCCCAAACAGTAGTGAGTCAGCCTCCGCAGCTGGGGCTTTGCACAAGCCAGCAAATTTGGGATTGAGGGCAGGTCTTATATTTTCCCTCCGGAGATTGTTGAGTTTGAATTGTGTGGTCCACATTAATGCCAGCACATCCTGCTGGCATGTATTCATCTCCGTTGTCTCCACAGAACGAGCAAAGGCTGTGATGGCTGACGTCAGGAGCCTTAGGATCCGCTGTAGCTTGAGTTCTTGTGCCCGAATAGGGACCCCCACATTTCCCCAGATTTGGCTGTTGAGGCTTTTTACCTTAAGGGCCTCACAGTTCTCTGGTGCTGTATGTTCTTGCAGCACCTCGGCGAACACCTTTTCCAGTAGAGGTTTATTGGATAGGTGGTTAATACTGGCTGCCATTTTTGGCTCCAGCGGTGCTCCAGCCCATGGGGTTGCCACAAAGCGGTCCACCACACCCAACAGCTGTTCCTGTTCCTGCACCCCATGCATACTCCCGATTTTGTCCGCCTGCCCCTGTTCCAGACCAGCCCTGCCCTGGTCACCAATGCTAGCCTCCTGGTATGAGGGAGCAAAGGGTAGTGCCTGACACGACACTATGGAGGAGGTACCTGTCCTGTCTGCCCGGGAGCGCTGCTGTTCCCGGTGGACCATCTCCTCCAGGAGCTGCTGAATGCAGCTCAGGCGGCTGTCTCTCCTCCGCTTTGGGGGAGACATGTCTCCCTCCGACGAATCGGATTCGACCGGCCGATTGGTCTTCCTGGCTGCTTTCCCAGTCCGCCGTGCAGGCTCTGGCGTGACTGGGTCAGGCTCGGTCTCGGGGATAGCGAAACGCTCTGAGAGCGACGCTGCCACCGGTTGCTGCCCCGCTGGAATGGAACGCTCCTCTGGTGGAGTTAAAGCGTGGGCAGTTCTGTTCAAGAGTTTTCTGCGTTGAGACATTCTGTGAAAGCCTGCAAAACACTAAACGCAACTCTCCTCTGTTATCCCAACGCACCGTATACTTACCTGACGGTCCGTTTTAAAGCGCAGCTGGAGAGCCTGACTCCAGCTGCCGCCGCTGTTGCACTGCTGGCGTAATGCCGCGCCTGCGCACTGAGCGGGTTCTTCACGTAGTCACTCACGTGACTCCGAAGTAAAATTAAAGTGTTTAGCAGCCGGGAGATCAGGTAGGTTCAGGCGGGCTGAGCGAAGGTGTTCCGCAAAACGATCGTCCAGTCTGCGTTTAGTCTCGCCGATGTATAAGAGTCCACATCTTGAACAACGGATACAGTAGATGAGGTTGGAGGAGGTGCAAGTGAACCTCTGCCTAACCTGAAAGGACTGGCGGGGTCCTTGAAACCTCAGCATCCGACCTATATCACAGCAGAAAATCAGTCACCTTTCCTAATGCTTGCAGCCTGTGTATTTGTCAGGCAGCAGGGAAAAACATTAGCTGATGTGCTCAGGCTTTGGAATAATGAAACACTCACCCAAAGTACACAGCTG